>NC_142712.1:5348863-5509090 GCF_055471065.1 Atractosteus spatula | reverse complement strand
CCACAGTCGCCAGGGAATGAGCTGAATAAGAAGCAGTTCATCACAGAGAATTTGTGTTTTTCCATTCATTTGAATATGAAATACTGTGTCTTGTCGGTCAAACTTTGACATTTAATTGGCAGACAAGTCTCAGCCTGACCTTTATTCCTAACCTCGTGTTCCTACCCCGGCTGGTTAGGGAAAAGTTTCCAGGTTCCAAGGTTAAGGAGAAGTTTCCTAACTGGCTGGAGTTATGTTCAGCTGCCTTACTGAAGATACCATCCTCTCATCATAGGATTGACATATATCTAATATACCGTATCAGCATGTGTGTAACGTATGTATTGTAACCTTTGCAGCCTTGCTCAGCCATTTCCTCTAACATGCCTGCAACACAAATACCTCTAGAAATGTCAGTAACCAGATAAGAAAGCTGATTACTTTTGGGAGGAAGAGGCCAGGGCTTTTTTTGAGGCGTTGAGAAGGTTGCTGACAACGCCCACCACGAGCTGTCCCACACCTAGGCTCACATTGGGGCCAGACACCAGGTTCTCCAGCTCAGACACCAGGCGCTCAACCTCCGATGAATTCAACGAGGACAGGTCTGTGTTCGGATCCAAAAGAGAGCTGGAGGGTATAACTAGGGGAAAGTGAAAAAGGAATTGTCAAAAGATCGTTTTTGAATTTTATGAAAAAGAAAAAGTCAGTGGCTTAAACCACTGACACTGTAATATGGCAGGTACATTCAGGACGTTGATGAGATACTGCCAACAAACTAAGGGATTTAAATTAAAATACAATGCTAAAACAACAAAGTGCTGGAATTTTGCTCTGGAAGTCTATTAAGCCTCTCACATTGTTTATATGTAAGCCTCCAGGTTTGGCTGATTCTTATTGATTTACTTGTAGTTTATTGATGAATTGGAAACAGAGCAGTGACCACTGGAGTGCTGAGTCTATGTTGACTAATGAAGGTTACCTGTTGTGATGTTTTTTGTGGAGGCCTCTGTGGTCATTATGAAGGGTTCTGTGAAGTTAGTTACTGAACTGTTCACGGACGTGGTTGTTGAGGAGCTTGTGAATTTGGTTGTATTGTTGGCTGGGGCAGGCGTTGTGTAGTTGTTCGTGCTGTTGTTCGGGAGGGTGGTTGTGTAGTTGGTTGGGATAGGAGTTGTGCTGTTGGTAAGGAAGGTGGTATCAGGCATCTGTGTGAGGTTGGTCCCATTATTCTGCCTTGCACAGGTTTCATTCAGAAGAACTGCAAAGCTTTCACTTGCACTGCTAAAGAAATGCAAAAATCCCCATGTTAGAAACAAAACACGCGGAGGACTAGTAGAACATGTGTAAGACGGATGACAGTCGAGGGCACATCACTCACCAGGTCTCAGGCCTGTTTGGTCGGTACACACTGTAGTTTTTATTTTCAGGACAAACCTCAGAAAATCCAAGTGAGGAGGAAACCCAGCAAGAGCTGGAATTTAGCAGTCCCAAGGCACTTTGAGGTGACCAGTTACAAGGTGCTTTTAAAAACAAGAAACCATCATCAAAAAGGATTCTAAACAACAGTCAAGGTCCCGCGGACTATCAGACAGATAATTCAGTTCCAGACTGACATGGAACATGGATAGCAAGCTGTTACCAGCTGCAGATGGGCAGAAGTGAAGGTAAGGTAAGAGACTATAGAATTTGTGCATAATCAGATTGAAAGGTTATCTACTACATTTCAAATGTTAAACTACAATAAATAGATGCTTCAAGCTATTGTTTGTAACAGCAATGAATATACTGCTCTTAATCCTCTTTAACTGGCAGACATACTGGATCAGAAAGTTTAGCTTCTTAGATAACAAACTTACCCAATCGAAACACATCTCTGTCATAGATGAGGATATTCTTCATCAAAGCCTGAAATGCTTCACTAATAACACACATGTTCCGGGGTGCTGACATCTTTATAATGATGTTACAGCTTAACAAGCTGGGTGGAGGAAAATGGAAAAGATGTGTGTTTTAAGAACATAGGAGCGTTTTATAACAAGAGGCTGCTCAGTCCACCAGATCCCCTCACTTGTTTTCATTCCAAGTGAGTATCAGGCTGAAAAAAGCATTTTCTAATATCACAGCATAATTCACTTTCATCAAGATTCAGGCCTAGAAAAGATTGATTTTGAAAATATAAAAAATCTGTTGCTCAGGTTTACAGAAACTTACATTGTGCTTTTGTTCTGACAGCTCACATAGAAATCCTGAATAAAAAAAGGCAAAAATAGAGTTAGGCAAGCAAAAATAAAGATAAGATCACTTTATTGGCTATATACAATTTCTTGTATTAGGAATTTGTCTTTTCACAGACCCCAACTTGCTCTCCACAAGACAAACAGACAGGGAGAGAGAAGCTTGGGGTCAGAGCGCAGGGTCAGCCATTTATACGGCGCCCCTGGAGCAGTGGGGGTTCAGGGCCTTGCACAGAAGCCCAACAGAGTAGGAGTCTTCTGCCAGCTGCGGGATATGAACCAGCAACCTTCCAGCCACAGGCACAGAGCCACCGCACCGCCCCCATACTGAAAACAGTATTTAATTACTTTTTGAAGATCTTTAAAGTATCAGAAGATGACAGCTGCAACCTTTTAAATTAATTTGCAAAGACGTCCCTCCCCCTTTCACAACCTTCCCTCCACACAACATTGAGCACAACTGTTTGCTGCTCTGCTAGAGCCTGATACCTTCACTAAGTAGAGGACAGAAGTATCTTCCTCACTGCAGTGGTGCAATTTCTGCTATTTTTCTTCAGTGAATGGTAGTTATGAATAAACAGGACTGCTCGTGGTTTCATTCATTGTTTGTAGCAGTAATTTTTAAAACTCAGATCCACAGGGAAGGAGGTATCAGCCCCTCTCCAGTTTGAATCAGATCACACGTCTGAGCTCCGTCAAGATGATGGAGTTTCTCTATTGAGAAATGCCCGTTTTCACCATGTTATGTCTTTTATTCACGAAATATCTCCGTAAAATCATTGCAGCATTGCATCTAAAGAGTTTTAACAGTTGTACACAAAATAAATCAAATCACGTTGCAGAACAAGGTAATTGGGCTTGTACCCCTCTCAAGTCACTTCAATGCAGCCGATACACTGATTCCTCTAGATACCAGTGTAATATCTACAGTAAAACGCTGCCCCTAGCAACTTTCTGTAATAAAATACACTGGGAGGAGGAGTCCCTGGCATCGATCGTCTGTTTCATGAAGTGTCAGCATTACCTGAAGGCCGGCTGCAATGCTGACTGCTGCACAAGCAGAGGACGGCCTGCGAATCAAGAACACTGCTGTTAGCAAAGCGTTACAGCGAGGCTTGAAGACGCACTGAGATCCCAGCACGAGGAGCTGCGAAGAAGGCGCAGCTGAAGAGGAAGAAACGGGAGTCCTGTTTACTCCACAGGCTCACAAGCAGCTGATCTGAGACACCTACAGCATGGGGGGGCCCTGGGGGAGGTTGGTCCCACTGCAGGCAGGGTTGGTGCGGAGCTGGTTCACCTGCGAAGAGGAAAGAATTGCAGTCAGCCCCTGTTCTTCTTTCCGTTATGAAATATCCCTTTCTAACATGGAGAAGGATGGCATTAAGAGAAAGAGACCTGACCTTCCATTTCTGAACTTCATCTCACACTGTCATATTGGTGCTAATGACCAAAATAATGAATTAGGCCTAAATAACCTTTACCGTGGACACAGAACTCTTCATGTTTGGAGGGTAGCTCTGTCTGCAGGTTTTCATTCCACCTGCACTTTTCTTTATATACAGTAACTCATCTATTAGTGAGCTCGACCGGATCAGTTTAGCTTCTCTTGCCTATCGCATCATCCAGGTGGATGCTACACATTGGTGGTGGTGGAGGGGATCCCCATTACCTGTAAAGAGCTTTAAGTGGAGTGTCCAGAAAAGGGCTATATAAGTGTGAAAATTAAAATTATTATTACCTGTCCCCGAATATATTCCAAGCTTGTGTTTTCAGCTTGTATTCTCACCAGGTAGTAGGCAGCTGAAATATACAGGGAGTCATCGAATGAGACTGACTGATTCAAGGCCTCGTGACCCTTTTTCTGCAGGTATAAGAGGTATCAGGTGTCTGTTCTGCTCGATTTGTTTGATATTGGAAAGACAAAGCTGGGACCTTGTTGCTTAACCCATTTCCAAGTGTCCCTTCCTTCAGAAATCCTGACTGCAGCATTGCTAGAGCACTTGACTTAATACAAGTTATCCTCCTTGGAAAGGCAGCAGTATCAATGCACACACCTCATTGAAATTAGTCCACTTCATTAACAAGGCATGTGAGAATGCTAAGGGGATCCAAGGGGATAAGGAGAACATTAAATATCATTAATTGAACAGACACACTCACTGAATAAGACACAGAATTCATTTTATTCTAGCAGTAGTACAGCTGACACAACTGTATAAAAAAGGTGAAGGAAACACTTCTGGTCAATAAGACTCAGGGGTAAAGAGCAATACAGTAGGCAGCTCTTACTGTGTTTGCAGGAATAAACACAAAGAAAACTCGGAGGACTACTGACCTGTATCATTGCAGAAGCCAGATAAATCACACTGATCTGCCGCCTGGCTTGCACTTTCTAAGAGAAAAAAATAAACAGTTAATAGGGTTTATTCCATGCTGAAAAGAGAAGAAAGAAAACACAACGTTTCGGCCGTGGAGCCTTCTTCAGGTGTTGAAGAAATGTTGTGTTTTCTATCTTATCTTTTCAGCAGGGAATAAACCTATTACTTGTTCCTTTGCAGCCTATGCATGCTGACGCAGCTGCCCACCTGAAAAAATAAACAGTTACTATTTATTATTTATTATCTGTTACTGCATTCAGTTTGATTCTTTAGATCAATGTGTCAGCATCAAAATTTTGATTGAGGTGATTTTGAAGTAAAATACAGTATATTCTCAAAGGAAAATATTCTGCCAAAATCTAACCACAAATGCACTATTTTAGCAATAGATGTTTTCTTAATATCTTATCTCTCTACATACCAGAAGTGGTGTTGAAGCTGGTGCAGTAGTCTACCCTGTCCTCGCTGGTGTTCAGCGGAACCCACACTACTCCAGCAGATGGCCTGCGAAGACAAATTGGACAGGAGGGAAATAAACATCTCATCTCGTCCAAGATAGATGGAGCAGCAGACATCGCTATAATGAACTGGTACTCACTATGGAAGAATGAATGAATATTGAATTCAATAGACAATATTAATTAAGTCAAATGACTTAAACAATTAACATTGTTTCAAAGAAAGGTTACCAATATGTTTACAGTGACTGTAAACTGTGAAAAAGCAGTATAATTGATATTAATTCAATTAATTAGCAATTTTCTTCTTGTCCTGTGACTATTGTTAATTACATGTGGTAACCAAATCACATACAGACACTGAATCTGCCTGCTTTTAAGTAGAAACCATTCAAAAGCATGGCCTTACCAGGGCACATGGATGCTGCTGTTTTCAGCACAGACGTTAGCTGAAATAGTGGTCGTGGAGAGTAGGGAGACGCTATACCGCATGCTGTCTTCGGCACACAAACACTTGCCTTCAAAGTATAAGATGAGCAAAGACATGAAGAAAGGGTTTTAAGAGACAAAAAAATATTCAGCATGGCCTTTCTGCAGTTTTTGTATTTTGCCTGTTGTTCCACCAACTCTGAGCGAAGGTGTCTCTGTAGGGAGACTCTGTCACGTGTGAGAGATGCTGCACACAGACGTACCCACTCTTTCCACAGCGCCGTACAGGGTGGGCTGCAGGAGACTGGGTGCTGCGGTGTTCAGCAGCAGCGATCTGAGGAAACACTGGTCAGCGGCCATCTTGAGCTCCAGCACTGCAGTGCAGTTGTTCGTACTGTCCAGGATGAAACAGGAGAGAAGTACTGTATTTCTTCATGATGTGTTTAACCCCTTTGCAGAGGCACAGTCTGAAGCCATAGAAAACTGTATATGCATGCATTAATGAAACTGTAGAACGAGCTTTAAACCAGAAATTAAATACTAACTCTGCACACAAGGGTAGGCCAAAAGTGGTTCATTTAGGAAATTAAATACAGATGGAGATCTAAGGACTGAAACATTCAAATTTATTAGCCTATATAATAAAATATTTTTTCCTTTAACTTCACAAAAGGATTGTTTAACTTAGCTACTAGCCCATAAAATGAAATCAAATGAACATTATTCTACTCTATTTATTAAAAATACATTTTCACTTGTTGTTTATCCTTCTAAGCAAGTATTGTAGTCAAAACCCATATTTCTGGCACGTCTTTTAGTTTTCTTTTTATTTGAAACAGAAAATATTGAACATACACTTGGATTTTCATGCTACATCACCTTTTAGCATGAATAAAGCTTGAGGTTTTGGTATATTAATGTTACTGTATATTTCAGTGACTGACCTTATATTTTGCTTGTTTTCACATCTGACGTAGATGCTCTGAAAAGAACAAGATTATCATTTAGTAGTTTTATTGTGATTCAAATGAGATTTAAAGAAAAGTGACTAGAGGTCACTTAAACACCCATTATTAGAGGATCATCTGTTTACCTGAAACAAACTAGATGTTGTCTCTGTCTTGGTGTCACATTGTCGTTCACCTCTACAAAGAAAAAGAACAGTAATGTCATAACCTTTGAGAAAGTAAGAATCCTGGCAAGTATTAAGAAATATAATACTCTAGAAGTATCACATTGTGGTACAGATATCTTAAAGGATGAGCCTTCTTCACACCTGAAGAAGGCTCAACAGCCGAAACGTTGTGTTTTCTCTCTTCTCTTTTCAGCAGGGAATAAACCTATTACTTGTTCCTTTGCAGCCTGCGCATGCTGACGCAGCTGCCCACCTGAACCACTATCTTAAAGGATGGTTACTTTGAGTTGACATGTACAATTGTTACTTCCAGGTTTGGTCTGAATGAATTTTCTCTACTTAATAAAAAGAATAACAGTAATGAAACTTTATTATTAACGAATGTTTTGTGGCTTGAATGTATGGATGGGTGCTATCTTCAATCATCCTGGGGGTAGTGAGAGGGGAGATATATTTATGCAAAGGGATGTTTCTTCTTTTAGTCTGTGACATCTTTACGATAAGGGTTGAGGGAGTGAGAAACAAGCTATCCAGGCATACTGGTGAAGCCAATGAGATCTTTGGATCAATAAACTACTATCAAATATCCTAGATAGGCTGAATGGCCCCCTCTTATTGGTAACTGTTCTTCTTACTTTATGGAACTCACAGTGCTATCAATGTAATTCGGAAATATATTTATTGATAAATAACATAACCTCATCATCACCAGTTGCTTCCAGATAGATGATCAAGTACGTAGTATTAGTTCTTCATATTGTACCGTACCTCAGAAAGAAGGAACTTATCTTGTTTGTGCTGTTCGTGGGCACACATGCAAAGATGTCGAATTTTTCTGTGAGCTGTGAGTCAAGTATAGATAAGGAGTTAGGTGCAATGAAACGTCTCCTTCGCTCAAATTCTTTATCAGAAGGCTGTTCTGATTAAGCCAGACAGTGTAAAAACAAAACAACTGTTTAAACACCAAAAGTAAATGTTTGCTTCTTTGTACATTTTAACCAATAAGATTGCATGTGCTGTTTTCTATGACGTTATAAAAGATGACTGGATGAAATGAGCCTCCAGGACAAAATCATTGTTCTCTTTGCCTCTTATCAGAACAATTGCCTGTCAATGTGGATACGAGTCTCTATCCTGTCTTTTATCTGATCCCTCCTCTTACATCACATACTGTATCTAACTCTGTTATTTTCATATGCAACCTCTTTTTGTCAAGAAAATATACAAGAAACTGAGTTACAAAAAAGAAAGAGATTCGTACTATAGTTCTTACAATAACCTGTAATTTAAATGTCTGTGCAGGTTCTTTTAAAGGTGTGGCCAGCATTTCCCTGATTGTTCATCTATAGTGTCTTGGTTTGTTTTTGGTTGGGGATCAGGACCTCCGACACTTACCCAAGCTGTAATTTGAGATTCACCAGCGTTGCCATTAGAAGAGTTAAAAAATATGTTCATTCCGTAGTATGCAGCTGTCAAATACAACAAACATGCTAGTATTAATCCTACAGAACTGAGCATTGTAATTTATTATGATGAAGCTGCTTTTTATGAGGTTTCCTAAAATCCTCCCTTTTCCAGACAGTGGAAGCAGTGCACCCAATCGTGTTCTATCGACGATGTAAGTTCTCTCAGAACTTGTCAAGTCATAAACATTTCGTAAGACACCCTTGAAACTGGGAAAGCAGGGTTGCACTTACTTGTTTTGGTACAGAACTCAGAGAAGTTGCACAGGCACAGAGTTGGGAGTGCTGAAACAGAAAAGAGAGAAAAGTAAAGCTGCAGTGTAGTATTTCCACACCACACACCAACGCCTGGAGATATCTAGGCTACTCTGAATGTAATAAACAGCAGCTTGCCTGTCTCAGAGTAAGGGAGAGTGATATAGGTAACTATGGAGGCATCCTCAGCTGAAACCAGAGAAAAGTGCCAGGATCAGTGACCTTAGTACTATACACCCCAGTATATCAACACATTACACCCTAGTGTCTGCAGCCCAGTATATCAGCACCATACACCCCAGTATATCAGCACCATACACCCTGGTGTATCAACACCATACACCCTAGTGTATCAATACATTACACCCCAGTGTTTGCACCTCAATATATCAGCACCATACACCCCAGTATATCAGCACCATACACCCTTAGTGTACACACACCAGTACTGTATATCAGTACCATACCCCAGTGTATCAACCAGTATCTACACCCCAATATTAGTACAATACACCAAAGTGACACACCCCAGTATACTGTATCAGCACCATACACCCCAGTGTCAACACCTCAGTTACCTCTGTTATACACACCCCAGGAAAGATCACAAACACGTGGGGACAAAATTAATTTGTTGTTAATTTGTAACGCTATCCAAAAGACAATATCAAAAGAATTAACTTTTCTTTAATAAAAAAGTCAACGTTCTCTTGTAAATATAAACCAAAAAGAGACACAGAGAATGAGTTTTTTTCCGAGCCTGGGCTGTAGGTGTGTGCGTACCTGTTGTAGCAGTGACTCTAGGAGTGACTGGCGTGGAGACATTCAGAAACCCAGCGGTGGAGTTATGCACTAACAACGGAGGAGAAGAACAACAGATTAAAATGCACGGAAACATTTTACAGATGCGAACTGTGATTCTGATCCCACCTTTTACTATAAAAATCAAATAAAATGTCGAAGCCATTCAGTGACTTAATTAAGTGATCTTTTTTTCAGCATCTGTTTTGCATTTAACCAATTTACTTGGCTGACACTTGAATCGAAATCACTTTACACTCGTACCTACAGTATATACACACAGACCTGGGTGTTTTACTGCAGCTGTACAAGCCAGATCCGGTGCTCAAGGTGAAGACAGCTGTGCCCCACCTGTGATTCCAGCCCACAGCTGAATTATGGAAAGTTCAGCACCTTACACACCTGTCACGATTATAGTTCCCCCTCCTAAAGGGTGCTCCAGCCCTTTCACTCAAGACTTTAGGCTCTGCATCTGATTTCCATATCGTGCGAGTCCGGGACCTGGAAGCGCCTGGTCCCGTTAAGGTTTTAACCTCTGTTCCCGTTCCTGTTCCCCGTCCGCCGGTTCCGACCCGGCCTTCGTGGTTTTTATCTTGTTCTGATGGATCTCCTGGTTTTGGACTTACCCTTGCATTTTGGATTATCCCTAAGGACTACTCTCTCGGATTGTTCGCCTCGGCCACACCTTCCCCCGTGCACCAGCGCACCTTGGACACGCCCCCCTGTCTTCAGCCCCGTATTCCTGCATGACGTTTCCCTAGTGTTCCCCCACTCCGTCGGACTGTGTCGTCCGCATAGGGTCCGGAAAGAACTGTTCGTTACACACACCCCTCCACCCTGCTGTCTAATAGTGGGAACCATTTATAACAAAGAGGCTAAACTGCCTTCTACTGTACTGTTATATTAAAGCACATTTTTCTTGCTTATTTATCATTGAGGTCATTTTTAGATCTTGTTAAAAAGGAAAATTACAGTTACACAAGTTAATCGATAATGTTCTTTTTTACCAGGGGGTCTTTTTCGTTTGTTAGTATTAAACACAAGTAAGGCACCCTTCTTTGGCAAACTGTAGTCCTCACCTGTGATGTTCTGCCCATTGCCAACTGTGGACAAATTTGTTGCAACTGTAACAGCACTGGACTCTTCAATGAAGAACACAGATCAAAAGATCATGAGCCATTTCTAATATTGACATCTGATTAGTAGTTTTGACAACCCTAAAGGTTTTAATCATGTTCCCTGTCATGTATACATCTTGTCATTTAAAATGAGTATAGGAAAGTAAATCCGACAGTAAGTGATTGTGTTACACTTCACATATAGCCACATCCAATAGTGCCAATAGTGGCAGAAAGAAGGAAGTTTTTCAATATCTAAAATAATTAAGCTATTTTACTCAACATGTGCATACTTCAAATGAATTTGATTCTACAATTGACACATTTCTATGTGTATCACTTTCATCACTCAGGGACACTTGCTAATAACGAATGTGAAACATCTGAATGCATTGATCAGTGGAAAAATGCACAGTACACTGTATCAGCCTGATTTGATTTCACTGGGCAATCTGACATGGTCACTGAAATCAATGAGCACATAATGAGCTCCTTGGAGTGGAGTTAGATACTGAAACGAGAGAAACAGCTCTGTTGCATTTTTCACCAATAATGTCCGTCGTTATCTTCTGTGTTTCACAGAGCTATTGTCTCTGCTTGTCTCTTGCGAGGTTCACTCATTTGACATTAACACATCCATTAGGGGAGACTTGAGTAAGACTGTTGCAGCATAAGAAACCGAGCAGAATTGGACAGGAAGTGTGAGAGCCTGATACTGTCAGACTGGGATGCTTACCGTTTTGTGGAAAGGCTGTAGTTGGTGATAAGCTGGAATAATTAGATGCTGTGAAGGAAGCACACATCAGCATGTGAGGGCACAAGCATACGTGGATTGTCATTCATTTATTGTTTAATTTACCAGTCTCAGCACAGAAGGCAGATGACAGCTGTGACTGGGCTGGGCATCAGAGGCACAGAGGTGACAAACAGACAGCGTTTCAGTGCCACCTTTCCCTGTTGCCTCAGACTGCAGTCGTTAGGTTTTATTACGATTGCACTCGACAAAACAGAGAAAGCTTTTCTCTGTTTTAAAAGACAGTTGTCTCTGTCAGAAAAGAGAAAAACAAACCCTACCAGTTGCATTGATTGGAGTGACTGAGGTAGACGCATCAGGAACAGCAGTAGCATTCAACACTGTGAAGAAAGAATGGCACAGACAAGCGGACTAAGGTTCTGGAGTCGGAGACCATGTGCACATGTTTCCTTTCACATGGAGAACTTGAGCTTGCACAGCAAACTCTGCAGAGGGCTGATGGTACTGTTCTCATGGCATGTGAGATCAGAAGATATTACTCTGCACAGCTACTGTGCTTCTTCTGTACTTCCCTTTACATGTTGTCATATACACAGTACTGCATGCTTGCTTATAAATTCCCAGATAGCAATTTTTTATTCTAATGCGTTGCAGTGACTGTCTGCAATGGGATTTGACAGAAAACAGTAACTCCTACCTGTTGTCTCACTGGCAGTGGTTGTGATGGACGTACTATGGGCAGCAGCAGTGGACACTGCAATCAAATGATCAGAATGGAGTTAACAAGCCATTTGGAAGAGGTGGTCATCTCATCTGCACTCATTTCTTTTTGCATAGAGAGCTGGAGTTTGCACAGCAAACCCCAGAGAGAACTGATGGTCCTGCTTGCACTGTGTGAGAGATCAAGTGACATTGCTCTGTACACAGACCGGTAAGTACTGTGCTCATTACTTTTACTTTTACCATAATATATGCAGTTCTTATATATTCTGGGGTAGCAGTGCTTACCAGCTGGGGTGGTAGGCGATACTGCTGGACTGGCTGTAGTGTTAGACACTGTGCTGGTTGTGTTAGAGGAAGGAGTCACAGCATCAGACACTAAAAAGAAAGACCATCTGATCAGAGTGAAGTAAACAAGTGGAGTGCAGTCTAAACGTATTTCCATCTAAACATGTTTCCTTCTGCATTGAGTGCTTGAGAAGTCTGCACAGAAACCTGCTGTATGAGGAATCAGAGGACATTGCACAGGACCTAGACAAACAGGTAACTACAGTGTTATGTCTTTCCTTTCATGTGCTGGTGCCTGGTGCTTGGTTAGATACTCCCAGATCTCAATGCTTACTGTTTTGTGTAGCAGGTGATTCTGGAGAAATAGCAGTAGTACTGGATGCTCTGGTGGACGTGGTAGAATTAAACACTGAAACAAAAATTCATCTGGTCAGAATGGCATAAACAAATGGCTGCAAACAGTGGCCAACTGCAAACATTTCCTTTGGCACAAAAAGCTGGATATTAATTTCTAAGAGCGATATTTCTCAGCACGGAGAGAAACTGTTTCTCTGGCCGGGTACTGCAATTGAACTGGCAGTCTTGTAGCCTGGCCCGAAGGGAACTGTACTGGAGAAGAGAAAGGGTTTGATGCCCTATAGGTTGCTTATCTGACCTGTTTAAATAGAGATCACAAAACCTCTGTCCAGGCCAATACAGTTCTGACATTATTCTCCCCAACACCTCTGTATATGGTGATCTCGTGATTCAACACATCTCATTCCCCTCCAGAAGGACAGAGGCTACATATACGAGTTCTGAAGCAATCAAGCAATATGCTCCTGAGGTCATCAACAAATGTAAATAAAATATTAATAATACATGATGTTTACCCTTAAGCATTTCAAATGAGTAAGAAGAAGCCAGTCTACACTGGTCTGAACAGAGCTGTCAGACTCATTTCCCGCATGGCCTGGTGTCTTCAGGTTGGAACAAAAACCAGAAGTTCCTAGGCCCTCAGAGAACTGACCTTGATACCCCTGCTCTAGAACTACAAATCCCAGAAGGCCCCTCCCCCTCATATCCACACCCACCCCCCTCCCCACCCCCCACTGTGAGAGCATGGCTGTTGAAATCAGAAGTGCCTGGACATACAAACAGACTAAATTAAATACAAGAAGATGTGTGTATATCTTAAGGGTAAGTGTTGCTGTTTGATACTACTTATTTTTTGTCAGCTGTGTTGGGTTAAAATGGAGTAAATGGAGCATAATAATCTTTTTAATTTGCATCACAATTTGTAGGAAAAGTCCCATTCAATTCCTGCGCCTGTGTTTTTCTACCTGTGTGTGTACAGTACATATAATAAATTGTTACTAGCATTAGAATTGTATTTGCAGTAATTAACATGCATTAGGGTACATACAATAGTCTCTTATTTTAAGAGGTGGAGAATAAATTTCAATAGTTTGTTGAGGTTCAAATGTCAGCGGATGTCTTCTTCCTTTGCTCGTTACTTCAGTTTGCAATCATGAGGACTTATTAGAGTTCCTGGGGGAAAACAACACTCAAGAGCAAAGTGTCCTGGAGTGTTTAGTGAAAATTTGGTTGAACCTGCTTGGCTGAGGGGATGACCTCCTGTCCAGGGGACGAGGAGGCTGGGAGCCCCCTGCAGAGTGAGGGGTGACCCAGGGGCAGGTGCAGGTGGGAGGAAGTGACATCAGGAGTGATTGCTAATTACTGACAGCCGAGTCTGATTGAAGTTGGTTGTCATCATCCCCCCCGGACATTCGTTACAAATGTCACTATGGAAAACATTCTAACAGACAGAAGAAACTGATTTGTGTTCTAAGGCGTTGCCATTTTGTATTCTAATGCGTTGCAGTGACTGTCTGCAATGGGATTTGACAGAAAACGGTAAATCCTACCTGTTGTCTCGCTGGCAGTGGTTGTGATGGACGTACTATGGGAAGCAGCAGCAGTGGACACTGCAATCAAATGATCAGAATGGAGTTAACAAGCCATTTGGAAGAGGTGACCATCTGCACTCATTTCCTTTTGCATGGAGAGCTGGAGTTTGCACAGCAAACCCCAGAGAGAACTGATGGTCCTGCTTGCACTGTATGAGAGATCAAGCGACATTGCTCTGTACACAGACCGGTAAGTACTGTGCTCAATACTTTTACTTTTACCATATTATATGCAGTTCTTATATATTCTGGGGTAGCAGTGCTTACCAGCTGGGGTGGAGAGGTGTTCTGCTGGATTGTCTGTAGTGTTAGACACAGTTCCGGCTGCATTAGTGGCAGCAGTGGTAGAATTAGACACTGAAAAGAAAGACTGATCTGATCAGAATGAAGTAAACAAGATTAAAGTCAGCTGTCACTGACAGTAAAATTAGTGACTTCTGATTTCCTTTTAAATTAAATGTTGCATGCATTTGATCAGCAGAGCCCCATGTGTCATCTTGTCCATAGTTACGATGTGAATGGACTGTTAGCATGTGGGCATTATAACACTGCCTTCTCAGCCCTGTTTTGATAAACGTGCTTGTGGGATTTTGAGTTCTGTGGGTGTACGGCCTGGGCTGGCTTATGTTGAACATTTTAAGAGTGAAAAGCTCTGAAGCACATCACGCCCAGGGCACCTGTTCTCCTTCTGTGCTTACTAGTGGAGTGCACTGCAGTTGAAGTTGTTGGAGTAAGTTAAAACGTTAAATGGAAAATGATTAAGCATACTGACATCCCATGGATGTGCAGAGCCTGCCCTTCGGCATCTCTTTCCCTTACCTGCGGAAGCTGAAGGAGTAGCTGCATTGTATATGGTTGCACCTGACCCTGTAATGGAAGCACAGGTGCATCATCATCATCAGTGCCTGTGGATGCACTGATCGTTGGTGAGGCACAGACTAACAGGAGAGGCTAAATCAAATCCCAGTTTGAAACAAGCTCTTAACACATGATAAAACCTAATAAGTGCAACCCGAACTTATTTGTTCAGAGTACAGACAGTTGCATGTTTCAAACCTTAAACTAATATGCTCACCTGATGCAGCCGGCGTTGTCGTACTGGGGGTGTTCGCAGAGGGGGCAGTGGAGGTAGACCCAGAAGCTGAAGCACAGACACACAGGAGAATGCAGTCAAGGACATTTTGGAATCACTGCCTAGGTCCCCAAGGCCACCAGGGGGCCCCCTCAATGTGCATTACAACATTTTTTTTTTAATCAGCATGTTCAAGTGTGACCCAAAACTTCCCTCCAGTGGCTCTTTCATTTTCTGCAGGGCTAATCTAGTCTGTTATAGTTTGATCCTTTTAAATTGTAATATAATCAGCTGTGAATGTAAAAATGTAGTGGTGGAAACTTATCTTCACTGTAAGATGACAATATCAGTGAGGTTTCAGCTGCTGCTACACCGAATGCTGTTTATGTTTAAAGTAGGAACGTTTGTGATAATTAATTGTATTAGTTTTTCCTTACATCTAACATGAAGTGAAACATTAAAAGTGACCTTTTACTTGCGCTGCAAACTATGTTTTAATGGTTTCAAATGAAAATTACGTAGTTGTAACTGGTAAACACACATCCTCCTCCAAAAGGACGTACCTATCAGGTGCTGAGAAAAAGAAGATGGATGATAGACAAGCCACATTTTCTAGCTGGACTCAAAAGACTATGTGTTTTACTAGAAGTTAACAGGTTTATGTTTCACATTATTTATTGCATGTTCTTCAGAGCTGCTTGATAAAAGTTTTCTAGATATGAAATTCATATATTTATTCGATTGTTCTAAATGGTCAAATAAGTTTAGGATGGAAGCTGATAATCTGAGTATATGCACAAAATGTGATCTGGAGGGGCCCCTCTCCAAGATCTTGCCTAGGGCCTCCAAAAAGCTAGGCCCAGCCCTGGCTGCCCCTGTCCTTGCTAACTGGCAGGTTTTGTGCTGAGTGGATCTGCAGGGGTGGTGCTGAGTGCTGATGGGAGAAGGCAGGTGAGCACATTAACACACAAGACAGAGCGCAGGCTTTCATGCTTCCTGTGTCCCTGACATCAGTCTGGACTCCTCACCTGCCACAGCCTGGGTCCTGGTACTGGCGGTGCCCCCAGCAGCAGTCGCAGAGCGAGTCACTGAAACTGAAGCAGAGACACACATGAGGACTGGCTTTTCATCTCTTTGTCATCAACTCATTTAGACTTTGGATTTCTGAAACTCTGAACCTGTCCTGTTAATTATTTTCTCGTTCTTTTTCTTGTGTCATGTAAAAAAAGGCTCTTGTACAATAATATATTCAATTAATATATTCAGTCAGCCAAGCAGTCTTGGTTCATGCAAGAGGCTGTAGCTGGTAAAATGTGAATTGGATTAAACTGTTTTGCAAAAGGAGTCTTGTCTGACACCTAGTTTTTCCATCATTTTATCTAGGACATGAACTCACTGAAGGGTTACTTGCTAAAGAATGACAAGTCAGTTTCCTCATGACTTCTCAATACGTTTATACTACTCTGCTCTAACTTCTTCTGGAAAAAAATCATCTATTCCAAAGTGCAAGGTCCACGTCAGGTATTACACAATGCCGTGTAACTTGTACAAAGTAACAAGTTAAGGTTTATTCCACGCTGAAAAGAGAAGAAAAGAAACACAATGTTTTGGCTGCGGAGCCTTCTTCGGGTGTCTTGTACAAATTGTCCTGATGAATCTGAAAAGCTTTAAAAATTCAACAGTTGATGGAGCCTTGCATGAAAGTCTGCAGCTCGTAACACCAGAAACAGGAGGACCTTCTGCGTGCCAAGAGTCTTTTCCATTTCCCTGATTCTGCATCATGTGTGATCATGGTGTGTACACACCTTCTGTAACTCTGATATTCATAAAGCATCCCACCCCAGTACTTTAACCCTAGCCCTGTACGCTCACCTGATGCAGCCGGCGTTGTCATACTGGGGGTGTTCACAGAGGGGGCAGTGGAGGTAGACCCTGAAGCTGAAGCACAGACACACAGGAGAATGCAGTCAAGGCCTCTGTGGCATCAGCTCTGTGCATTTCTAAACCTCTGTCTCCTAAGCACACTTTCCCCTCGTGTCCTTTTAGAAGTTTCTCAGTGAAAACCCTTGTGAGTCCTGTGTGGTCCAGTAGTGCTCCTGTCCTTGCTTACCAACAGCTACAGGTCCTGTGCTGGGTCCAGCTGGACAGGAGCGAGTCAATGAAACCGAAGCAGACACACATGAGGACTGGCTTTTGGTCTCTTTGTCATCAACTCATTTAGATCTTTGGATTTCTCCGTACCTTGAACAAACCTGTCCCATGTACAACAGCCTCCCAGCTAAATTGTTTTTTACCTCTCTTGTTACAAGAGAACCTTTGGAGTCAGTTATTTTGTTTCATAAAACCTTGTTGTCGTGGTTAATTGTATTTCTACTTTCAATTTGCTCTGCATCGTATATTTCCTTTGAGTGTCTCCTGATTACCTGCTCCATGTGTTTTAGATACAGGCTTTAACTACAGTATTCTGCAACTTGAGACAAAACTGAAAAACATGACTGTATGGGTTAGTCTCAATTCTTAGTATTTAATTGCCAAAGTCATTACAGTGTTTACAATGTTTTCTCTGTGATATTGCTGCTTACCAGAAGGCAGGCTTGTTGTGGCTTGTGTTGTAGATTTAGAGTTAGCCGGCTCTGGAAAAAAAAACACATTCGTTTTCCAGGGCAGTTGAGTCTTAGATAAAAGCCATTATACCACAGCTCTGGGTCTGTTTTTTGCTGTGATTCTGAAATATAATGTTTGTACGATACTTTGTTTTCAATGTGAATATTGTAAAATTTTTTTGTGGGATTTTTTATTTTCAATCCCACACAGTAGCTAAAGGCCACAGCCTCAGACCAGCAAGTCGGTTTGTGCATGACAACTCCACATGTTCCCCTTATACCATCGGAAGCCATCCAGGAAACTGCTGAATCCCATCACCAGACACTCTCACGTAAAGAGTTCCAAGCAAAGGACATGCGTCTGCATTGCACTCTGCAGCAACAAACAAAAGCAACACAAATCAAAGACAGAAACTGGCACAGAGAACCAGAAAAGGGAAAAACTACGGTGGGCAACTTAAAACATGTGTAATGTTTTATGAGCTGCCCGCTCTTGTACAAATGGTTCTGAAAAGCAAAAGCGTTATTATCTTCACTTCATGGCTGTATTTGAGACATGTATTCAGCGTGAGGTGACAGCATTCAAATATCCAGCCAACAGTGCTGGCATGCAGTATGTAAGAAACTGCATCTCCTAAACATGCAATGTATTAAAATGCTGTGCAACAAGGACTCTTCTCTGATTCCCAGTCCCCCCTCTGTGATCAGCGTGTCTTTTCCCAAACTGTCTTTTTGTCTGCTCACCGTCGGCTGTAGGAGCTGTAGGGAGTACTGCTGGAACAGTAACGTTGAGCACTGAAGGGAAAACAAACGTTCGCCTTAGGATTCAGCAAATGGTAAAGAATCTAATCAGAATTGGTTTAATCAGAGCGGATCAGCAGATCATTTGGCCACAATTACCCAGAATTAAAGCAGGAATGACTGCAGAGAGAGTTGTTGCAGTAACAGGGGTTGTGTCTGTGCCTGAAACTGAAGAACAAGTGCAGGAGAGGACACAGACCTTGTTAGGAATAAGCTTTCTTGGTTTCTGAAATTTCACAGAGCTTTATGACATGTGGTGTATTTGTGTAAGAAGAAGCTCCGTCACTTTACAAAACCTATTAAGAGCACCACAGACATGTTTATTTGCTTAGGGTAGGGGCTGTGGCATATTTCAAACCCTTGTGAGTCCTGTGTGGCCCAGAGGTGCTCCTGCAGTAGCAGAGTGAATCACTGAAACTGAAGCACCGAAACAATCATGAGAATCTCGTCTGGGCACTTCTTAAAATAGCAACAAGAAAAAGAATGCGTTCTCTGCGTAATGTTCTGTGTATGTAAACAAACTGCTTTTACAGCCAGATACAGTCTCCTTGTTCTCTTACATATCCTTTTTTATCTAATTTTCCGTAAATTTTTTATCTAATTTTCCGTACATTTACCTGTTTTATGCATTAACTAAAGCGCTCTTGGTACGGGAAGCCAGTGGAGCAAGCAGGTGAGACTAAAATCCATTAGCGGCTCCCTGTGTGGAGGTCCTGTCAGCCTTTCCTGCTCTTATCTGTGGGTTTGCCTCATTGCACCCAGTGCCACACTCTGTGTCGTACGGCTTATGAAGTAACAGAGCCGACACCAGAGAGTGCTATTTTCCCACTATGCACGGTCAGGTACTGCGATACAATACTCTAATAGAAAAGCCATAGAATACCATTCCGACTTAAACAGCACAGAGTGCTTTACAAGATACCATGTGTTTAATGGAATTACATATAAGGTAATATAACTTCCTATGGGCCGAAAAGACTGTTAAAATACTTATTTCAGCTGTTCTGCCACTAGGGGTGAGTTTAGGCCTCTAATACCTGTAAATAGAGGTGAATTTGGTCATTCTTAGTTAATTGGATATGGATAGGAATTACACATTCTTACGCAGGTATGATGAAGTCTTTTTAGTATAAAAATGTGATTCAGGGGAGTTTGTGTCTCTTTAGGGCTGCGTAGGAACAGTAAGGTTTTATTTCATGCTGCCAGTTGCTACAATATTGATTTTTGTCCCTGTGCTTCTTTGGCTCATTGTGGGTTTCAAAGTGCTCAGGCCCTGTGAGCCATCTTCTTTCACTCGGGCTGTCACAGGGGCTGCACTTACTAATGGCTGTCGGTGAAGGTGTTTCTCTTCTCTGTGGTACAGGCCAGGTATCTAGTTTGGATAACCTGAAGAGTACAAGCCTGTCTGATGCTTCAAATGAAAAGAAAAGAAAACTGTTCTGCCTGTTGATGACACCGACATTTTTCCGATTTGAAGAATCTGAGCAGCAGTAACTTAAGAATCCTACAAATGTAATACAATACAAATAAGTGTGAATAAAAGATCAGCATTTTGATACCTCTTAGTTGTATGTGGATCTAGACTGGTTGAATTGAGCTTTTCTGTCGCAGGTTTTCAGAAAGTACCAGACTTAATGTTCATATGATATGACAATAAATTATTCCCCCCCGATTTTCTTTTAACTGAGATTTCTGCTCAGTTTTTCCTGTCCTGTGAATCGTTTCTTCCCTCATGGAAGGAATTCCTCAGAGCTGGCCTGTGTGCTGATGTGAGCTCCTGTGGGGGTTTTGATTCATTGCTTTCCACAAACACAACAAAACCTCATAAAAGTCCAATGTATCTATTAAAGCCAATGGTTAATACATAACAAATTCTATATCCTACTTAGCTTTATACATTGACTGAATTGGAATATGTACAAGAGCAATTGCTTACAAGCTTTAAATGAAGCTGAACTGTTTTAAGGTTGAATCCAGTTAAACACTGGAGATCAGTTTTTCAGTGGAAATGGCCCTTTAAAAAAATGGCACAATGATCCAAGCCTATGCTGACCAGAGATCTTGTTTCACTTTTTTTACGAGTGTTCTGCTTCCAGTCTTATTTCTTTATATTAATCGAAATTGTCATTTTATTATGTGATCATATCTTGTTTCCTCAAGGTAAACCGAGTACTTTAGAAGTCACCCTGGATAAGACTGTCTGTTAAGCAAATTAATAATTTAGTTAATGGAGTTTCCAGTATTGATGGTCATCACTTGTGCTTCCCTGCAATGTGCCATAAAACTACTTCAGACTGGACTCAAGCTTAGGATGTATCAGAAAAGCACCGGACCTCGGCTTGGTTTTCCGCACACCGATGGGAATTCAATGCTTGGGAATGCCTCTCGCAGTCCTTAAAAACCTGAGCAAGAGGGGAGACAGAACAGAAGGCAGAGCTGCGAGCACCCCCCCCACACCAGACACAATCCACGCAAGGGACAGGTGAGATGCAGAGCTGTGAGCTGCAGGGGTCTTACCTTGGCGTCTAACACGTTTGTATCCTAAAAAGTTAGAAATGTAACACCGCCATGAAGCTGAGCATAAAGAATGGGTTAATCTGGGTTATAATCTATGCTTTATTTCTACCCCCAACCGAGTAAACGTATCTGTGAAATCTGTCCCTATAGGTTAAGACAAAACATATCCTTAACCCCTACTCGTCCTCCACCCCCCCCCCCCAAAAAAAAAATCTGAAAAAAGTCAACTGCATGCCCAAACCTTTTACAAATCCCCCAGAAGAAAAGGGAACTCCTTTCACCAAGGAAACCTGGAGTATGTCCCTAAATAACACCAGCATGCAGATATCATCCCGATACTTGCTACATTGAATATAGAGAGCACCAGATCTATCTGTAATTATATACAGATGCAGTGACTGTATCTTCCCATTACTTTACTACATGTAGACTTGAATCTTTCTCAAGAAATCTGGAGTCAAGAAAGTAAAGATGACACAATAAAAGTTAAAAGTTCAATGCAGTTTAAAAAAACAAAAATATGGCCTTTATCAGATTTCATGCAACTGAAAAAAATTGGACCTTCGCCTGAGCACACTTCCCGGTCTCTTGGTGGGTAGGTTACTGGCAAACAGCTGCCTAAAGTCTACCGTGACAGTTTCTTACTTGCTTGCCGGTAGGTGCTGGCTGACACGCTGTGCACAGTGTGTGAAAGTGCTCTTTCAGAAAGATAATCAGGCTGTTTAAAAATTGAGCTCTGGTGTCTTTGAAGAAGGTGGTAAGAGGAGCAGGGCATGTTGGGAAATAGTTGGAGTAACATCCCTGCACACAGCTCTCCTGCCTTCCTGCACTGACTTTTGGATGCCTCATTGTTACACATAGATGACTTCAGTGTTGCTATTTTTGGACAATGAAAACTGGCAACAAAATAGTGTTAGATAAACAGTGCTACAGCCCAATAGCAGGTCTGAGGTTTTATTGCACAGATGCAAGTCTCTAATCAGTGCAACTCCATTAGTAAAATGCTAATATATGGCTGTGATGCTCAGTAGCATACCCAGCTAATGATACCAACCCCCTGGAATAAACATACTGACTACCGCACCCTTATCAGAAGAGCATAAGGGAACTCTATTTTTCTATGGAAAAGGCCCGAATTTCTATTAAAACTGTATAGAGAACCAGAAGATTCCTATAGTAACTGATCATCCCTAGTTTATTTTTGTACGGACAACTACTTTTATAGCATTCCTTACATAGATTTGATTTTGCCAGCACACTTTTACAGCTAAAGTAATTCAGTTTATGTTCACTTCTAGACTTAACATCAAGAAAGTGCGGCAAACCCTTTTTTGGAGCAGTGGCGTTATCTTTTACAATTTATGATCTGAGAAAATATATATATATTTAATTATATAAAACATAACATGCTCCTGCTCACCTTGGGAAGGATTAGCCACTGGGGGCACTGTGGTTGAAGTGAGACCTAAGGAGAGAGGAGGTAAAAACACCGTTGGTAAGGGAAGAGAAAATGATACAGTATTACTAGGCTGCAGGGAAATACAAGATAATATTTTTTCTTCCTAGCAAACAGCCAAATGACCACACAGGCCAGAAAACAAAAGGACTCTGATCAGCAAAGACACCACGACAATCTCCCAGCTTTCCTGTACATAGCACAGCTGGCTTTGGTACAGTAGGTCTGCAGTCCTCAATGGGCTGGGTGTTTGTCCTCTGTACCAGTTTGAGTTACATTTAAATGAGAAAGGTCAACCTGATACAACATTCTCTTTTATTGTGAAAGAGTGAAATCCATGTTAAATACATCAAGCCTCTAAAGGCTTCCTGCTTTTAAAACGGACTTTTAAAGACTAAAACTGACAGCGAACCGTGTCCAATTGTGAAGTGCAAGCAAAAACTGCAGACACCCTATTGTGTTCTGAAAAATGGCGTGCTTACTGCATGTCAGGGAGGCGTCGGGGACCTGCGTCTCCTTACTGAAGATCCACTGCTCCGAATCCCAGCCGATGACATTCCCATCTTCGCAGGTGCCGTGGCTGTTGATATCACTCCACACCCGGAAAAGGTACAGCTCTGCCTGCCCGGGATTTTGGGAAGGCCGCTGTGTGGAGCTATCTTTGCAGCCCAGCACCAGGGCGCCCCCTGCAGGCACAACGGTGGTGTTGACCTTCAGCACTGAGGGGGATCCATTAATGTCAAGACTGATGCTCTGTTTTTGTCCATTTAGCTTCAGGCAGACGTGGTACCAAGTATTTAAGGAGAGGTTCACGGGGAACGGAAACTGCACGCCCAATAGCCACACGTAAACATTTTTCTTATCCCCGGTGATGGCCAGGTCTTGCGACTGGGACTGCGTCGTGCTGTACGTGAAAGCGGTCCAGTCCCCAGAGACTCGGAGCCTGATGTCCACACACACAGTCAGCTGCGTGAGCTGGGGTACGTGCACGTCTTCCGCGACTGTCCAGTACTGACTACAGCCGCTCGGAAACACCGCCTTGGACCCTCCCAGGAAGTACCCATCCCCTGGTGGGGGGGGAAGAAAGATTACAAACTGTTACTGCTGTATCAAACAGGTGCATTGTATGCTCTCTATTCTCCTGGTAAACTACTGCTTCTAGTTCCATTCGCATTAGGATGGGTACCCACTGCCTTCAATGACCTGTTAATCTCCACTGTACTGTGGTGCAATGGTGCCAGTGCTTCCTAATACTGTACCTCTTCCTGGGTTTGCTATGTTAGCAGCTATAACTCTGACCCAGCCATCTTTAACCGATCATACTATTCCATCATCTGAGCCCCCATGTGTCTCCCATATAACATGCTATACGGTGTGTTATATGTATTTTCTCTTTCTTTATCACTGTGTATCGTGCCCTTGGGTTTGGCAAGGGGCTTTATAAATATAATAATATAGATGCACTTGGAGGGTGTGCCTTAAAAGAGTCCAGTTGTTCAGCCTATCCCTAATTGCTGTGCAGGAGTGGCAGGATTCAGATGAGCTGTTCTGTTGGCGTTGCTCTCTATTGTCAGAGGAGACTGCAGCTCTGTCTCAAAGGCGAGGCTGACTGGTTTTGCGAGGAATGAGCCAGGGAGCCACGGCAAGGGTGACGATGTGGTGGAGGGAGGGATGCGCCGGCGGGTGCTCTGGGGACGAGATATTACGTCCACAGGAGCAGACGTGGGAGAGGTTGGGGTCTGGCCTCCTCCCTGAATTTCTTTCAAAAGTCCTTTTAACTCACTGGAACACCTGTCTGCAACTTACTTGGATAAAATGCAAAAGGGGGATAAGTATCAGATATGCACATCTCATTACTTAATGGTACAGTGAGTAATGATGTTTTAGGCATAGGGTGCTGATAACTGTCAATGTAAAGGTTTTTGTAAAAGTTTTCAGTTACTCAGATTGCACAGTCTGTCTAGGTCCTATTATTTCACAACCTGGCTATGTCACTGCCAAACCCTTCTCCTTCTGCACCGACACACCTGTCACACTCTCCCTCGTGCTTCCTGCGTGTCACCCGGCCACGCCTCCCTCTGAATAAGCCAACATGAATCCGAAACTGGACTGTCAACCTTCTGACAGTGTAAACAATACCTACAAGGCAATCTCATGGTGGATGATATCATCATTGACTTATTTATAGACCGCTCTGAATAGACACCTAGCTGTTGTTTGAAATCGTTTCATTTCTGTGGTATTTGAAGAATGCTGTTCAAATTGCATGTTAAATACGGATATTGGCCTTTACCGATAATATATTTTTAAGGAATCTCTAACTTTTGTCTGCCTTAAAAATCTGAAGTAAGGTCCACTGTTAAAATGTTACAGTACAGTCAGTATACTGTAAGTCAATTAAGTACTGCATGATTTTCCTGTATTTGTAACTTCCTTTTTGTCATTATGCCATTGAATGCCACTAGATGTCACCCACAACCTACCTAAAAAGAAAATTTGGTTCTGGATCTGAAAAAACTGGACCCTCTCAAATCAATAACAACTGTTTTGGGGGTTTTTTTGCAACCAAAATGATTAATACATTGTTCAATAAATCAGGAAATCAAAATTCTGCTTGATCAATGGGCCCAGTAACTGGATACTCCAGCACTGTAAGACAGGGGCTCCCAAGCCTGGTCACAGAGACCTGAATACCTGCAAATTGAATTCAGGGTTCAATTAGACACACAGCTGGGCTGCTCAGAAAACAAGCAGGTGCTGGGGTCCCCCAAGACCAGTGTTAGGGACCCCTTCTGTAAGGGTTTTTTTGCCTCCTCAAAAGGAAATCTGAAAACCTTAAGAACATTTCATTCTAACACACTGCAACTGTTCCAAGTGTGACTGAACGCAATAGATATCCTGGATTCTGAAAATGTTTAGCGTTTGCTAAATGCATCAGGAAGATGGTGTAGACTGGACTGCTACTGCTGCCAGAATGAGAGTCTGCAACCACCCCCAGCACCCACCAAATAAAACATCACAAATACAGCAAACAAATGGTGTGTAATACTGCTACCACATATATATTTTTGCACATATTTTGTTGTTTTACAGTGACTATTAGCATATTTTGGACACACCTAACTCTATTTATTTGATTTTGTATGGCTGTACTTATTTTAATTTTTAGTCTGTTCTGATGTCTGTTTTTGCTTGTCTTGGGCTGGGCTGCTGTATCACCTCATGTTCCCTTCGAGATCAATACAAAATCAGTTAAAAGTACTTCATCCAGTACATCAAAAGGCTTGACTCTACAAGAAATGTACACACTACATGGCTAGTTGCTTAGCACGGTATCAATAATATTACTGGAATGACAATTACGTCAGTAAATGCTAAGAGCTTGTAGCCAGTCTTGTTTGAAATGAAGAAAAAAGCCCTGCCCTTTCCACCAACATGGCCTCGCTGCACTGTACAGTGTATAGGCGGGGTGAAGTTTAATGCCCTCTTTTTGGTCAGCAAGTGCTTTTGAAGTTTTTCTCGTTGTGTTTTGCACAGAGACAGGGAGCAGACGATGGCCTCAGTATAGAAGGGCATCTAAATGTTGGTCATGGAGATCTGTCACCTGTGCGCTCTGAGTACAATAACAATCTGCCAACAACACAGGACCTTACACCTCTGAACCACAAACACCACAACAGCTCAAGCCTGTGTTCTGCACAAGCGGAAATGGCCATACCCAGCCTTGCATGCGTTTGGTTAAAAGTGCCCACAAATAATTTCCTTAAGGAGAAGCAGAGTTCTTTACCTGTAGCAGACAGCTCTCCACTACAGATGAATGGCTTTCACGTGAAAAATCCCACACAATACACCACAATTACAGCTGTACCATTCTAAATTAAAACAAAATATTCCATTGACTTAGTATGCCAAAGTACAAACTACAGTGAGGATGTCAATTCAAACTACCATCTGGACGTTTACATGTGCAGAAATCTCCCCTGTAGGCCCTAATCTAGAAAGAATAAGAACTTCAATTAATTAATGAGTTGTTCTTCCATACAACTTGATCATTTTTATTCCAAAGCTACATCTTCAGCTGCGTCACTGTGGAATGAGCACCTGGTTCATTCGCTGTTGTGGTCTTACCTTCAGGAGCGTTGCAGAGAAGAAGCAGGATAAAGAGGGGACAACCAAGAGCCTTTTTGTCAGATAGGTGCCAGAGAAGCATCTTTCTGCCAGACATCATTCTGTAAAACAGACAACAGTCTGGTGGTTCCAGGGCTTGCTTGCAGTCATGATCAGGGGATTGTGGAACCGCGCAGCCCTGACGTAGACTACTATTACTGAAAAAATACACTAATCTCCTCCTAGACCCACCAATTTTGTAAACAAAGGCCAATTTATTTCTGAATGTATTGAGACCCTGAGGGAATCAATAAATTCAAGAATCTTTATTTTCCGCCATAATAATATGGACAAGATAGGAATCAGAGTTTTAAATTTTTGAATGACTTTCATGCTGATTCCATATTAAACGGCTGTGGAAATTAATGACTAGCAGGGATTGAAATAAACATCTTGTGAAGTAAGCACAATGCAAAATAAGGTATGTTTAACATATGTGCTGTTATTTGGTCAGATAATGGTTTTAAGAAAGTAATGTTGTTGGTGTAAATATAAATATCAAATTATTTGGAATATCAAATTCCAGCAGATCGTCGCGCCTAATCTCGGGTCGTTCGACTGCGGCGCTTCTCCTCTGCAGGTGATTGTAGCCTTGAAAGAAATCTTTAAATAAGTACTTATTCTGTGACTACACCAGCCCTGTTCGGGCGTCCCTGCATCTGCTATTAAAGACGGATTTTAAAGTATTGTTTTTGACTTATAAGGCTCTTAAACGTTTAAGCTTTGTCGTATTCACTCGTCTTGCCTGTAAATTGCAGTCTATAGATACTGGTTCTCTGAATTTCCAGCTGAAGACCGTTCTAAGGATCCTAGCTTTTTTTTTTCTCAGAAGTGATGTTTTGGGATTCATATTCTTGCTCAACAGTTGTGTGTATATTGTAACGCAACGGGGGCTACAATATATATATAAAAAACGCGATTTAGTTACAAAGATAATTTACATATTTTCCACCTGTTTGTAGATATTACTTGCAGATTACACAAACGCAGCTGTTCGAGTTTTATTGTAGTATTTTTAAAATAGAACAATACGAGGAAGCGAATTTATTAATGAATAAAATGAAGTAATGACTGCTTAAAGTAGTGTTCACTTACATGTGTCGCGTATCGGCATAGTCATACATCTGTAAAGCTTTGGAATGGTAGAACTTCCTCGCAGAAAGTTCCTTCTCCACTGAACTTTAATTGAAAGCGCTCACCTTACAGCTCCAGGCGTGGCTACAGGTGGTGTTGAAAACCATCATACAAAAGGGAAGTTATGGGCTGGGACGTGTTCCCCATTTCACAGCGAAAAAAAATTAAAGATCCAGAAACTAAATGCGACGAGCTCAGCAATGCCTCTTCTTCTTTCTTTTTACTCTCTGCATAAGAAACTTTAAAAAAGGACGCACCGGCCACAAAGATGACACACGCAGTCCCGATCTCGTCTTGCTCACTGCTGGTTGTCCTGGGCAGGTCAAGGTGAAAAGGCAGCCACTGCGAATGGCGCTCCGGGCACTGTCGCACCTCAGCGGCTCAGTTTGAGTACAGGCGACACGCCTTTCAGACGTTAGCCCGGAGATGAAAAGACCAGATTTACGTTTAAATAATATACACCCCCCCACACACACACTCATGCTACTCTTGGTTGGTGGTCTGCGATTTTGACTATTCCTCCCACTCATTTTGACACAGTACAGTATGTGATCCGTGGGTTACATGTAAAATGCACGCGTACGTTAAAAGACCTTCATGTATTCAGAATTCAGAATTGCTGCGCTAGTTGTGTTTTACTGAATGATAATTAGCAAGCGCTGAAACTTTTTTCCCCCCTAATAACTGCACGAATTATACGCAACGGGCTGGGAAAGCTAATTTGGAGCCTGGAGTCCAGGATTCGGAGATTGTCCAAAATCTGTAATAAGAATGTTCCTCTAAGAGCATATTTATGTCCATGTGTTTTTTTAATTACGTATGAAAATGTACTAGAAAGACGCAAAAAAAAGAAGCGCGTGCTTCTTTCGCAGTGCTTCGGGGACTGCAGTCCCTTCTGATAAGGCTAATGAAACCTATGTCCTTGACTCCTGCTGATCAGATCCTGGTTTGAAGAAAAACAAATGCTGCCCCCCTTCCTTGCCCGTGTCTTATCCCGAGAAAAGCCCCCTGACACCCAACAACGTTTCTTCAGAAGAGTCAGCTGTCTGGGTATGCGAGAGACTGGCTTGATCTAGGTGACCGGATCTGCATCGCCGCTTAGAGACGGGCAGTGAAGCGAAAGTCCATCGAGCGATAGGCACTCGGATGTAAAAATCCATACATTTCTAATGGCTGTGCTTTTTTCTCTGTTTCTTTTTTTCCAATTTCGCCCAACACTTAACAGAACCCTTCTACCAGAGTTGCTCTTTACCGTTTTCAATTATAGAACAGTATTATAGAACAGTTTTAAGTCTTCTTGTTGTAGTTTGAAAGCTGTCCCCTGAAAGCCAGAATTGACGTGTATTACCCTCAGCACGACGCATTCTGTGACCTACTGTTCATTTCTATACCGCAGATCTTCAATCGAGGGTTCTCTGCGGTTTGGCTAATGTCGTTTAAAGAACAATTAGTTCCGTGTTATAGAGAAAAGTGAGCCAGCGTTTTAATTCCTGTGTTCAGAGACTTATCCTTTCACTTGGTGTTCCAAACATGATTTCCACCAGGCCCTTAGTGTCAGTGAAGTATTTTAAAGACCTTCCCAAACCAGTTGTATCTCTTTTCTATTCTCAGAGAGACAGGGTGACTTACTAGAAAACCATTCTGTCAAAGCCTGGTCTATTGTTCTATCAAAAACAGGTGTGACTGATGTCGCTTGTAATAGATGTTTGCATTTTCCCAAATCTGATAGATAGTCATAGCTCGTTGCACTGTTTTCTTTTGTTGTTTTGTTTATGTTTCCTTCATAACTCTTCTGTTCTGACCATGATGTGTCTTTCAAATTGCATGATGGGAAGGCAAGAGGAATTTCACCTCACCTTGTTGCTTAAAAAAACCTCCTGATTTCAATCGCTGAAACGTTCCACATGAGTGGGGGAAAAAACAACAAACCCAAATCGCTTCATAGTGTCGTGGAGTCATTGGATTCCAAATAATTATACTTGCCATTCGGGGACAGTAAAGACTAGTGATGGATGTCTTAATGGACTCTTTTGAAGGAAAAATAAGATACAAAAATATCCTATTTCGAGGATCAACGGTTTTCTACATGATTGATACATAAAATCTATTCAAAACTCCATCAAAATCAGCAGAAGAAAATAGCTAGTTAGAGTTAACACATGTAAACACCTATTGATTGGTCTTTCTAACAATGCTCATAACAGTATTTAAATAGCTTAATGTTGAGGTTAATTCTTTTAGTGTGTAGGTTCATTCTAATAATTTTTAGTTTAATAAATAGGTCAATTCTGTGTGAGGAAGAAACACAAACGGAACAGTCTTCACGCCAGCTCTCATACTGGTGTTATTGCTTTCTTGCTCAGCGAAGCATGAGAAAATAAGGCACAATCTCCGAGATGTACAGTATTTGTCAGGCCTTCTGACCACCAATCGTATCAGATCTTATACAGTCAAGGAATGACAGACGTCCCAGGGAATGAGGATACGTGCCCTTGTGTGCATTGTTCTTTAAATGGTGTTTCTCCCGGGACATTTCTGGAACTACATAATGAACCTTGACTGAAAGAAGCCATTTGAAGACATGTTTTCCAAAAGCCATTGTTCAATGGGCCTCACTGATTCATTAAATATTTAACTTTGCTCTCAAACATTGCCCTTTTAAGATGCATTCAAAAATATATTATGAGCAAACAATTATACTCTTTTACCTATTAATTGACCTCCTACTCTCAGTCATAAAAAAAAACTACTTGCTGGTATTTTCTGGCATTTTTCATATGATAGATGCTAAATTTTTAGCAAACTTTAAGTGGTATGTAATGTTGTATTCCATGCTTTCAACGCTATATGTGAAAATACAGGAAATAAATTAACTAACCTGCATTTATTACAAAAATCAACAAACCTCTGTCCTCACACCTCTCCCCTCAGGCCATAGATCACAGGTCTTAATTCCAGGTTCAAATTTGAACACTGAATCCAGAGAATGGCATTGTCTGAACTCATTTGGACTAAATAATTTTCTACGATACCTTTCTTATCTATCTACTACAGTAATTCAAACATCTTTCCTTAAATATTATCGGTATTCTGACCATAACATGACATTCACAGAAACATTAAAAACTCTGCCTTGCACTTTTCCGACATTTTCGTTGGTGCTCTCCCAAGAAGACCTGAAATGCAGAGGATCTTTAAGCACTGACAGCCCAAAATTGAACTGTCCTGTCTCCAGTAGCTTACTTGCATTGGCCACACAACAATCGTAGGTAGAGTTAAGTTAAGTGACAGATTAATCTGGTGTTGCAGTACATTTAATACATGGTCCACCAAGGTATGCCAATGACATTGGAAGAGTAAGAAATGTGAATGAATGTTTAATTGCATCTTTTAAGCAGCTTAACCTCCTACAGCTGTGATGGGTAATCTTCTAGACCCTCTGTTCGGTGAGCCGGTTAACAGCAGCAGAAGCTCTTTCACAGCGATATTGAAAGGCACCGTTAGAACTGAGCTGTCTGGGTTTTCAAAAAGCTACTCCAGCTGGATCCCGGCTTAGCAGCACTAATGTAACAGGTACGGCTGCTCTAAAAAGACCCAGAACACCTGCAGACACACCACCCCTCCGGGACCAGGAGCAGACAGCCGTGAGCTACAGTCAAGGATGTTGATGTATTTCAGCTTTTCAGCTTTGAATGATACTCTCCACTTATCAGTACTATACAATGAAGTTGATCACTCACATTTAGCAGTTTATAATTCAAAGAGACCAGCTTTTATGATAAATGGAAGTTATTAACTGAAATCCAGGAGGGACAACAAAGCCGAGACGATCTCACACAGCTGCACCTCATCACCATCACCACCAGACCAGCTACAGAAACTGAACTCAGACGCCTCCCTTTGCATTCGTCTCCAGTATCCCTCCCTGCCCTGTCTCCACTTTGCAGCTGCCCTTTTATCCACTGAGTCTGACTGGGGTTCGTCCTGTGGCCTGGAGGCTCCCCATTAACCACGAGGGTGAAACCAAACTTCTCACCAAGTATGCCAAGCCTTCAGAAGCATTCAGTCCTTGGATGATGTTGTCCTTAGGGAAATATTAATAACACTTAATTACATTTATACAGCATATAACTTAACATGTTGGAATGGACCTCCTTTTTCCTTACTCTGGTGCAGCCCCTTCCTGGGCGACACACTGTAGCCACTGTGCAGCAGCAGGTCAGGCAGAGAAGTGATCACCTGCTTCACATGTTTGGTTAATGGATGGTTGTGCAAGCCTCGAGAGGAATATATCCTGGATACTTGGGCTAATACCACTACTCTTGTGAACAGTAGCATGGGAACTCAAGGAGTCAAGACTTCGGTTCATTGTCTCATCCAAAGGACCTCCTTGCCCACGGGGAAGAGCGCCACCTACTGGGCCACCACCACACTCACAACCTGCAGCCTGGTTTTCTCCCGTTCCGGCCCTAACTAGGCCCGGCATCACATAGGGCATGAGATCTGATGAGGTCGAGCTAGAAAGTGCCAATGCTTCTGTCAATCAGTAGGTATGCAGTTTGTTTACTTTCTCGTAAAACCACTGGGATTTACCAAGCTGTAGTGAAATTTATTTTTGCACCCATAATAATAATAAAGAAAGAGGAATGCAGGTGAGAAAGGAGGATAAGCAGTGGGAGGATTTCCTGGCAGTCCCAAATGACCTCAGGCCTCTGTAGTGTGAGCTGTTATCAGCACCCTGACAGTGCTGTCCTGTATATAGGAGATACAGTAGCTCTCAAAATGAATACCTCCCTTTTCAGCGTCTCTCACGTAAACAGCCCTTAAAACCATTCAACCTGCACACAAAAGGATGTGACAGCACCTTTTATTGTCAGTGTTGAGACTGTATTTCACTGAGACAAGGTGGTGGGCACTAACAAGTGAAAAACAAATCCTCTTTCAAAGGAGGTGCGATCAAGATTTTAATTCGGAACAGCACTGCAGTTGTATTTTTTTTATCAAGAGGACACAGATTTAATAAAGGCAAAAATAAAACATCTGTTAAGAAGAAAAAAAGGCAGAAACAAGTTGGAGGCTGAATCTGGTTTTAAAAGGTTTTACTGCAGTATGAAATGTTCATCCTCCTGATGAGTCCTGAGTCTGCCAAATGTGCTACAGCAGTGTCTAATTAGCCCAGCTTTGTTGGAGATAATAGCCACTGTGGGCATACTGTAAAGACAGCAATAAGCAATCTGCTGGAGACTTCAGAAGGGTGTTAGTCCTGTGAATATTCCCAGGAAAGAGATCAGTAGGCCAGCGGGCAATGTGATGCAATTAACATGTTAAATGGATTGAAACGAACATTGTTGTGAGAGACTATGTTGAAGCTCTCTTGGGTATTTGTTGAAGAAGGAGATATTTTTTTTAAAAAAAAGAAGGCAAACACCCACACACAAGTTCTTAAAAGACAGAGATAGAAAAGGGTTTGAAGATTACCCTGTGTGTTTGGAAAGTTTTTCATACATCATTTAGCTGTGAATTTACATGGACACATACACAAGGAGTCTTCAACTCCACAAGGAGATGTCTTCCAAAAGCAGTGTCACAGAGTAGAACAATGTCAGCAAGGAATTTGATTTTGCTTATCTCCAAAACATAACAGTCATCTCTATTAATAACAAAAAGTGAACGTCAAATCTAAGGAAATTATGAAATTTCCTTAGGACAAATGCAGGCCTTTTATCCTAAGCTAGCAATGTTAGCCAACAGAGTACTAGGCTTTCCTAAAACTGAAGCATGTAACTGTATTTTGAAGCAATGTGGAGGAATGGTTAGAGTACTGGATTTGTAGCTGGAAGGTTGTAGGTTCAATCCCTAGATAGTGGAGACAGTTGTCATACCCCTGATTATACTTCTCATGCCCCATATCACAAAAGTACTTCAGTATCTGTCCAAATAGTTCTAGTTCAATTAACAAAAAAAAACAGTTTCCTTGTTTTTGCTTCAATAACCTAGTTACAGACATTTCTTCATTTCCTGGGGTGCTGTCTGTGTGGAGTTTGCATGTTCTCCCAGTGTTCACATGGGTTTTCTCCAGGTTCTACAGTTTCCTCCCAATGTCCAAAGACATACTGGTAGTTTAATTGGCATTTAGAAGAATTGGTCCTAGAATGAGTTTGTGCATGGCTGTTTGTGTATGCCCTGTGATGGACTGGTGTGCTGTCCAGGAAGTACACTGCTGTGAGCCCATTGCTTGTCAGGATAGGCGCCTGTTCCCCTACAGACCAGAACTGGATTAATCAATTAGAAGATTGAAGTTTTATGATAATTATTTTCCTTCATATGGTACAAAGGCCTGAAAAAAGCTAATCCAAGTCGCTGGATATTCTGGGTTGTTGCTGCTCAGATGCAGGAAGTTCTGTCTCCTTGGAGTGCCTGTGTTCTTGGTAACAATGCCCTTTGCATTGTTCAGATTTTTTAAAATCAGCACAACATAACCACAAAAAACAGAACAGCTTCGTGTTCACACCCTGTTGCCATGAGCATAAGAAACTGGGCAGATCATCCTGAGAAGGTTTCATTCACTCTGCTATGCTACATCAGTTCATTGCAATATTTATTTAGCCTAATCCCTTGTTTTTCCAGATCAGATGTTACTAATTTATTGTACAATTGTTACATCATGAATCACTCTTCAGATTTCTTTTACCCACAATTATGCAAAGAAGTGTCCTGCGGGGAATATGTATACAGTGTTTACACTGCTCTACCAAAATAGCAGTCTGGTAGCTCTGTGTGGCTTCCTGTTGCCATCCACCAACTACTACTTGTAAGCCCCTGTGGTTGTCTGAATTGACACATGAGCTCGGTCTGCTGTTGCCCACAGCGATCATTAAGTTTCATCGCAGTGGTTTCCAGGTTTGGCCCCAATAACCACGCCTAATGTGAGCTCATTTACATCAGCCTTTTTCTCCGTAGTGCAGTGCGTGGTGTCTGCAACTCATTTCTGATCCTCAGGAATCAGTGGTGCGGTGATCGGCTCTCCTGCCCGACTGCGCCAAGGTCCCGGGTTCGATTCCGACTTGTCTCGTGTGCAGGCTCTCTCTGGGTGTTTTCTACAGCTTGACCCTTGTTAGCTAAGAGTGACTGGGTATTTCAGTCTCCTTGCTTGCATGGTTGTGCTGGAGCCATGCTCCCTCTGCCCTGCCTTATGTCATACAATTCCAAGACTTCCAGCTTGCTGGGACCCTCACCACCAACAACGGGTGGGTAGAATCATATGTCACTCCACTGGTCTCAGTCTCCTCTTTGGACAGGATCAACGCTCCTATCGAGCATTTTTCTCTCTAAAGGTTCGCGTTCGGGTAAGATTATTACCTACCCAGAGTTGTTATTCTTTTGCTGATGTTTTATAGCAGCACTGATTTTTTTTCCCTCTTTAAGACAAATTCAGCAGGCTGAATCCATACATACTGTATGGATTAAGATAAATAGCTAGCTTCACACTGCGACGGAGTGGCGTGCCGTCCAGGATGTTCCCTGCCATGTGCCCGTTGCTTGCTGGGATAGGCTCAGGCTCCCCCATGACCCTGAACTGGATTAAACAGTTAGAAAATGGATGGATTGATGGAACTTGCTTAATAGCTTGTATTGCCACTCTCTTGCTTTTAGATTTCTTAATGTTTCCAGTCTGCAGACAGAGGATTGGTAGTGTTATATTCGTGCCGTATTTCTTAGCAAAATGTTCTCCAGGTACAGTATACAAGTTTGATTCCATCCCATACTGCCTCAGTCAGATTGCTGCTGGTACTCAGGTGACCATTCAAACAGATTTAGTAATTAATTTCTAATTACCCTTCAGCTATGGTAGTAGCATGTTTTAGCTCACTCTTGCATTCATTGTTTTAGACAAATTCAGATTAAATTTGTCAAACTAAAAATAACACACCCTATTGTGTAAGGCCATATAGATCTCCTGTATACTAATTGCATTTGATGCAGAAAGGATCACAGCCACTAATGTGCATAATGCTTGATTCATGGCGAGGATGAAAAACAAACCTGGAAACCACTGGCATAAAACTTAATGATCATCTCACAGCCGAGCATGTCTGTCTGGAAGCTGGAGATAAGAACAAAGGCACTACAGCAGAGGAACAGAACTCCAGTCCAGGACAGCCAGAAGGTTTCTGGATTTCTTTTCACCTCAGCCCTTAAATACTTAATTGAGCTCATTATTTGCTTAATTGGACATGTTGAAGCCTCTCCTTGCTCTTCAGGAACAGGAGGTTTAAAGAGACCTTTGAAACCTGCTGGACAGCAGCCCTGCAGGGCTAGACTCAGGCTCCCCTGCTGAACAGTATGAGTAAGAGTAGTGGAGCTTGCTTGGTTTCAGAATACAGTTTCAGGATTGCTGATACAAGCAAACCCGTGAGATACCACCTGTTCTCTTCACCTCTATCAGATTAATCCTCTCATTATCACAGTTGTCAGTGTCATATTAAACTAGATCGGTTATATCTCAGTGGTTCTCAGTGCCTGTCCTGGGGTACTTCTGTGTCTGCTGGTTTCTGTTCTTCCTGGGCCCTTAATCCCCAGTGTTAATTACTGCCAATGATTTATCTGCTTGCTGGTTTGTTTGTTTGTTTTTTACACACTCAGGCCTTGGTTTCAAAATGCCCCAGTACAGTGGTTCTCGGTCCTATTCCTAAGCAACCCCTGGGTCTTCTCATTGCTGCTCCAGCTGAGCTCTTAATCGCAGGCTATTTAATTTTTGTTTTCTGTCTCAGGCTTCTTATTGAAAAGCTGGACGAGATTTGGAATCGGTATTTAGCTAATTGGAGCCATGGTAGCTCAAACGGCAAGGGTTCAATCCCAGGTAGGGGCAAGCGATAGAGTTGGCTCTAATTTCTTCTAGATGTCCAGACGGCTCCCAGGCCCACTCAGCCTGCTTTCCAAATGAGTACTGGGGGGGTTAGTCCTCCCGGGGGTAATAGGCTGACCGGAGTGTTATGCTGACCACATCACCTCCACCTACAGTGTTGGATGGTTGAGAAAGATGGTGGCCCTTGCCCCCATGGGCCTTTATGGCCTGAAAAGGGGACCTAACCTACCTACCATTTCACTAATTAGTGAGTTTCAGGCCCGCTCTCATTCAGGTGCGTGAGCTAAAATATAACCAATTGGATTTATTCAGAAGGAAAGACATTGACTCACTGTGGGAGATGTCTAATACAGTATCTTTATCACCTGAGTCTGGGCATCATCAGTTTATCATTATTTAGAGCTATTTAGAGCTGTTCAGGCAGAAATGAGGGAGCAAATTCTTAAGTAGGGGAGACCGCATTTTTCATTCTGTGAGCCAAAGGAGTGGGAAATAATGCTTTGGGGGTATTTTTGTAACTAAGGACTGAGTGCAGGAAATAGTCTAAAATAGCAAGCAGATCCGTTACAGCACCAGGTGATTAAGCAGCCAAACCACAACGGTCAGCCAGAACCAGGACCTAGAACCACGGCCACAACTTATCCGAGCGGGCGTTTCTACCCATCATGCATCCCACCTCCCACTTCCTGGGGAGATGAAGCCCCAGACTCCTCTGGCGCCGCCCTTCTGGAGGGAGGGGAAGTTGTGCGTTTCAATCACATGGAGGAACAAACCAGCCTTTTCATCGGAATCCGGCTCTTGCGTTATGCTCGGTTTATGGCAATTATATAACAACAAGCATGTTGTTTGAAAAAGAGGACAAAGCCGAGCTGCTCCCTGTTTGGACGCTATGAAAGATTCCACACCAGCCTGTCTGCCACCCAGGCCTCAGGCAGACGGCGGAGGTGCTGCTGTATGCAAGCTCAGATTTCTTCTTGTCCTCTGAGTGAGTTGCATACAAACCTGTTGTGTGGATGTACATCAGACGTGCTACATTAATTTCACTTCCCTGGGAAGCACAGGGAAATGGTGAGGACCAACTCGGGGCTGAAGCCATTAGACTGATCTGTAATTGCTGTACCGTTGCTTGGGAATTGCTCATTTGAATTCAGATGCTGTTTTTCTCTCACTAGCAGGGCTGCCAACCACCTGTGAATTTCTGGACATTCCCCAAAAGAAGGGTCCGATTTGAGCGCTGTGCACACACTCCCCAAAGGACAAAAATGCCAAATAAATTTTGATGAAAATAATCCGGATTTCTTTCAAAGCAGCCATTTGTTTCAGATGTTGCCTGAAGGAAAGCAATGATATGCAGCTAGAGAGGCTTTAGAGAAAATCTGCATGGAAAGAGATAAAAAAGAAACTTTGTTACAATAGAATTGTATTCTGTCCATAAATTAAAAAAAATCTCCCTCCCTACTTTTATGACAGGTACAGGTTTTGAATAACTTCAGAGTCGTTGATCAATAAGTATGCTAAATACACTGCAGTTACCGTTTGTGTATTGGCCACCCTTAGGTTTTTAAGTTGCCCTCTGTGTGTTTGGCAGAGCCGTTCTCAGTGTGTGCAGTCTATTTGGCATAGCTTGTGTTACTAAAAAAACACACTGCGTTGTGTATCACATTTTGATCAGCAATTAAAAAACTTCCAAACCAATTGCTTTTCAGGGAAAACCCCAACCTACAGTACAGAGCAAACAAATCCTTCACAATTGATGGGGAGGGAAGGAGTGGTTTCAGTTCTAGTGTCTTTCTGTTTGCCTAAAATGCTCCTTTGTGGTTTTCCTCTTCGTACGTTTTCACCCTTTTTAGGATTTGGGAATAAAGACCCGGATATCGGATCCACAGGCGATGTGATACAGCCAAGCCAGGCCAGGCGCCAGCCCAAGCTCACAAACACATTCGCTCATGTGCTGAATGAGGAGCATCTGGTTCTTGTCACTCTCTTCAGTCACCATGACTTGTAGGAGCACCTGGAAACCACTAGAGGGGGCCATACACTGTACTTTCCCCACGTCAAGCACTTCTCTGAAGAAGATGAGAAACGTGAGGAGGTCATTCAGCCCATCTAGCGAGTTTGGTAGTTAGTATCTTACGGATCCAGATTGCTCATCCTGCTATAACTTGAAAGCAGTGAGGAAATGACTTCAACTATATGGCTGGCCATCTTGTTATAGACTGCCTCAGGCTCTTGCACAAAGAAACGCCTTTACAAGTTTTAATTGCATTTACACAGAATTTCCACTTGTACAGACTCTGAAGAGCCGCACCGGGCTGGCTTTCTCAGGGCCTTTGAGGATTTTAATACTTGAATCACACGCTGCTTTGAAAATTGTCTTAATATTTTTCTCAGTGCTCTACCAGCGAAAAACGCATTGGAAGCAACATTCACAGCAGCTATAAACAAACGATTCACTAGAGGTTTAGGCCTTCTTAATATATTTTAACAATTCAGATCACTGTTACAGAAACTCAGTCTTTCCATCAAAAACCAATTTCCCATTATGTAGTTTTAAACGCATAGCTTCTCTGATGAAAACAATATTTTTACGGTTGATCAAGATAACTGTGGTTCACCCACCTCTAGTACAAGGCAGAATTCTAATGCTTACTGATCTTCCAAGAATAGAAAAGATGAAGCAGTAAAAAAAAATCCTCTTTGATCGGTACTTGCTTGGCGGAAGATGTGACAGCACCAGCTGGGGTCAGAGGTCAGCCATGCCCATACCCAGCCCTACTTTTACTCATTTTTTAACAGGGGGGTGAGAGATAAAGGGGTACGGGGTTACAGGTTCTTGAGGATATTGACTTGGGAGTCAATATCCTCACCAACCTGGGAGCCAGAGCAGAGGGAGGGGCAGAGGCTGAGCGCACCAGCCACCTGCCTCCCTCTGCTGGGAGGAGCAGGCTGACATCCTGCTGGACGCCCCAGGACAGAGACGGGGACAGGAGCCGGGTGACTGAATCCAGAAAAGCGTCATGTCTGAGAGACGCAGAGAAACCATTTCTGCAAGCTGCATCTGCAATTTAGGAAGGCGTGGAAACGGGGCCTTTCAAGTTTGTAAAAACGTAACAGAAAACAAGTCCACATGTAATTGTTTTTCATACACATCCCAGCCGTCCAACCAAATAGCAATGCACCTTGCATGATTCCAGAAGTGAGGATTTTAAATCATTTGGCAAAGAACTATAGCTGGCTCTGAGTACTGTGTTTTCCAGCACCCTGTATTTTAGTCTGGGCAGTAAATCCCTGGCGACTGTCAGATTGCAACTTTGCTTCTTCTATCGAATTGGGGAGGGGAAAACTTCTTTTCCGAAGATGAATTTCCCATTTCCTGTTTGTACTGTGCACAGCACACTACCTCCTCCTATGAAATCTCCTTGCGCACGTGACTTAAGCTTGTATTCAATTATCTCTCCAAGCTGCACTGTAGAAAACAGAAGTGCAGATGGCTTGAATTTTAAATAAACCTGCTCTGGACTTCCTTTTTAATCCTGTCTAGTTGGGGTTGAATAACTTGTGTGTTCAGGAGACCTTAGCGAACAATGAATCAAACTTCACTGTGCCACAGTGGCCTGAATACAGTAGGTAAGGTGGCAGATTGTATTTAGATTTAAAGCCACCTTCTGAATCATTAGAGCAGCAGACATGCTGACAAATAGCTGGCGAGTTTTGACATTGTGTGGCATAATTCCAGACAGCGCAGTCTATTCAAGGACCTAGGCATCTAGGCATTTTTCTGACTTTCAGATCAAGCACAAATCTCACAGAAGCATTTCTATATTGTTGACGAGCCATTTGCTTATTAAAACGGACCTGATTTGGTGGCATTAGTAATACTACTATTAGTAATCATAATTATTCATTTGAGATGTCTTTTCTTAACATAATTTAGCAAACACCTTGTAGCTTTGGTTACAGAACATGAATATATTATTATTCTGTACTTTCTTCTTTATCACCCATAGATGCTCTCATGTGATTCAAAGCATTTTCGAGTGCAGTGATAGATTGTGTGCAGAACTGTCCTACACGCTTTACGCCTTTGAATAAAGAATGGAATTGAGCATTAACACAATTGCAATCCTGAAAAGGGCAACAGTTCTCATTTATTTTTCTTGTGCACTCTTTTCCCCTTCAAGTGCTCTGTCTCCTGGCCCCTGTCTCTGTGCAGCCTGCTCTCAGCCGAAAGTGAATATAATGTTCTAATTCTCTGGTTATTAACAAGCAGGGTGCCATGAGTTGCTGACTCCCTTCGAGTTCCACTGGCAATCAATCGGCTGTATAATTGATTCGCAGCCCACCTACAGTGTGCTGCTTCTAGAGGAGCAGCATATTGAACTCCAGAGGAGAGCTGCAATTATGCCATCCGCCCCCAGCGCTGTCAGCGACCTTGTGCTTCTGCCCCTGTAGGAACTGCTCTTACCCAGCAGCCCGCAGTCTTCCAAGGGCATCTCGGCACTGCTGCTCCTGCTGCGGCTGCAAAACCGCTCAGGCTGCTTAGGTTGGGGGCTGTACTGAGCCTGCGCCAGACAGCAGAGGCCAGTATACCCATATTTTAGCGAAGGAGCTTGGCTTGGCCTGTTAAGCTCGGAAATGAAACCTTTAGCCTCTTAGCCTCAGCTTTTCTCTGACACCTCCCCTTCTGCGTGTACCACTGCCAGCCAACACTGCTTCAAAGAAAGGGCGAATTTCATTCAGCCGCCGCAGTGCGGGGTGATCTTGAGGGGGCGATTTCCGCCCTCAGCTGTTGGGAAGAGGGGCATGTAAAACTGCCAAGGGGAGGGCGAAGGTGTTTCACTTCCAGGAAGGGAGTGGTGTCTGGGAATTCCACAGGAGAAAGTCGGGACAACCCGTTTTGCCCCTGTAGGAAACTGCGGTTACCCAGCGGCCTGCTGTCCTCCAGGGGCTCCCCGTTCCTGCTGCTCCTGCTAAGCCCAGCGGGAAAGAGCGCAGGTGTGCAGTGTGAAGCAGAGGGGATAAGACAGTGTCCTGAGCGATCACAATGGGGCTGGAAGCAGTGCCTGGGCTACAAGGCGCCCAGAGCTGAAGCACAAAAGGTGTGCGCCTTCTTGCCGGTCTGGGACCTGTCGGGACACCGCTTGGCCCACTGAAAGAGCCACAGCCGGCTGCGCGGTGCGCTTGTGGCGTCACCTCCTCTGGGAGAGCGACAGCCCATCATTTGGACCTCCGTGCTGGCCGGGATCCGGCAGCGCCGCAGCTGCTCTAACTGTCTGGGGCGCGGGAAGACTAATCCCGCCCAGCTGCAGCGCCATTTGGATCCGGAGCTGATCCAGAAGACGGGAGGATTAGTGGAGTGTCTCTGTAGTGCTGGGGCTGGACTGTCCTTTCTTATCAATTAAAAGTCGTGCTTTTGCTTAGCGACGTGTTTGCTCAAATCCTCTCGGTTGTACGCAGAAATACAGATAGTAATTATGTTGTAATCGTGTGCTTTTCATTATTCTAATACTGCATAGGTCCATTCTTAGTCTGGAGGAACTTCTATTCAGTCTAAAATATGGGTACACTCCCCTACAACAAACCTGCAAGACTTCTGCACTTCATTTACTGAAACTGCTAATTTTTGTAAATAACTGGCCTACATCAATAAGGGAAATTGGAGTTAAAATGTTAATACTTGTAATCTTACAAATACTGTAGTATATCTGACACACACATACATATGGGCACATATATACTGTACAGTATGTCTGAGCATATAATGGTATGTAATTCAAACTTATGTTTGCAATATATGTGATGATGCACACAACACTAACGACAGAATTGTGTAAAGAAAGAAACAACATTTTCTTAATCATCATGTTTTATTTTTCAGAAACCTGTATAAATAGATACAAAATTGAGAGAGTTCTTATGTTTTGCAGGCAAAATCTTTCATTTTCACTGAATATAACAGAAGTCACCATATTTTGAGCTTATAGTGTTTTTTTTCCCAACTTTAGTGTCTTCTTCAATTGTCCTTATTTTGAACGTAGTCTGGTCTCGAGATGATTGTTCAGATGCAGTTATCCATTCAGCCTAATTGGAGCCCTGAGTTCTTATAACGCTGCGTGAAGTGATATGAAATTCATACAAAGCTTGGATGGGCGAGTGCAGAGGTCAGTAAATGTGATGGCGGCAAGTGGTTTCCTGGTATCCAGGAACAATAAGCAGGAACCTTCCTGCTGATTTATAAAAATGAAATTATTCAGGAAGAGGGTAAAAGCTTTCAAGCACAACCTGGCACCTCATGCTCCCAGCTCCTCCGTGACACACCAACGCAAGGTCACCTCATACCTTTCCGTTTCTTTTTTTTTTGACTGATTTTTCTTCAGCAGCACTCCTCACTCCTCTCCGACAGGTGCTGGGCGGGCTGTGCTTGAATTATGACAGGGCCTGCTTGAAAAGCTTCGCCCTGTTTGAAACCAGGGGTGCTCTGTGCACGTGCGGTGTATAAAAAGGAGGAATTCTGAATGCTGGGGTGCCCGCTATCGGGGACATACGGTGTCCTTAACGAAGCTGTGCCAGTGGTCCTGGAAACAAGCACTAAAGGTGAGGCATCCTTCTAGAGGCTGAGACAGGCCTCGTTATGCGCCTTCTGCTCTGTGGTTAGCCTGAGGCACATACTGCCATTGACAATGATGCCCAATAGTCATTGAGAAGATAACCCCAGCTGCTCCCCAGAGCAACGGCTCTCCTTCCAAGCAGATAATCGACCCAGATTGCTCTCGTCATTTGCTTTGAAGGCCGACGCTGGCAACGGCTACAGCTAGGAGATCTTAACTGTTATTTTTAACTCTTTTCCTTATGAAAAATATGAAGAGGAAAGAAGCGACAGCGAGAGCCTGCTTTTACGAACAAAAAGCGTCTCATGGTTTTTTTGGGGGGACATGGAAAAACACTTAAGCCGTGGCGTCATGGAATGAAACTGCTGAACTTGGATGTCGCTGTGATATGCGTTTGTCATCAGGGAGCAGAGATGCAGGATACGGGCTTTGCACTCGCGCTGCGCTGATTGTACAAAAGCACCACTGCAAGGAGGCTGCAGTGATTTGATCCGAGTGCAGCTTTTCAAAGTGTTGACCAGCACTAGCAGTTCTTATGGCAGCCCTGAGGGAAACACCAGAAAAGCACGAGAGTCCCACAAAAGGGACCCCATTTTCAAAATACACCTTGCTGTCTTTGTTTAATTTGCTCATATGTACGGAACCACGTGGAATCTAATGCGATATGCCCTCTGTTCAAGCTTCCCTGGTTGCGTGATGTTGACAGATGTTGATCTCAAGGCTGCAGGATATAGTGGTCCAGGAGTACCACTTTGCTAAGCTAAATGAATTGTCCTGTTTCCCCTGCATGCCATTAGAAACATAACTGTATACTGCTGAAAGATCTGATTCACACAATTCCTTCAAGAAACAGCCACGCATTGTTTGCTGCATCACTTAGCCAGCAGTAACTAAACGAGGGTCATGAGCCAAACACTTTCTTATCATATGCAAACCTAGTCTGACTGCAACATTTACAGCGCCTCCAAATACATCCGCTCCTGCTTGTCAGACACAAGAATGATGCCCCTTAATCACGATTTCCAGTCCTTACTTCCTCTCTCTAAAAGGAGCAGTATGCAGAGTGATCCAACAGTTCCTCTTTCTTTGTAAAATTTATGAAGGTTTGTTGCTATGGTTGGTTACAAACAGTACAAATAAAAAGCACAGGATCATTTATTTTTTTACTTTTTTATTACCCTGAAAACTCCCCTTGACTCAATATATAAAAATTCAGCTCTGTGTGTTGACCTCAAGTTAGGACCGAATCTAAAGATCTCTGTCCCTGTCATTAATTGCACTGTATAGTGCATCTTTACTGACCATCAGAAGAGATTCTACTGTCTGCTGAAATCCATGTTTTGGTTTCTCTGAAAAAGGTAATTCTACTTGGCAGGAGGTGGTCCTTTTCAATTAACTACTAATGGTAGTAGTGTCTAGACAGTTCATGGATGTTTGGAGTGTTCAGCAGATTATTATAGCCTACCAGAATTTCTCTATGAAAGAGAATCTTAACCCCACCCAAATGCAATTACTAATATCTGGAAGTATTTTCTGCCTTTTCTTTTTTTGTTACCAAAAGCACAGATAGGCCAGATTTGTCTGACTGCTGAAGTATTCTCATCTACTCAGCCTTGCAAAGCATTCCAGTTAATTGCTGAATTATTCTCAGCTATTTAACCTTGCAAAGACTTGCAATTGTGCACTTAAACAAATATCTAAAATGTAAACCAGCTCTTGGCTTCAAAGGAGGTAAAGGAAATGGAGAAACATTTCATTTCCTTTGAGCTCTGGCCAGATAACAGTCCCCTGACGAAAAATATCATCATCTCAGTTCTTCTGCTCGGCAGCAGACACACAGAGAGGGGACCTGATCAGGAATGAAACAGCCAAAACAGCGTTTCAGGCACGTCTTCGGTTAGCTAATCAAATCTCTGTGATTGCTCAATCTTTTGTGAGGAACCTGCGCCTCTGTCATATCGGCGGAGGATCAAATTGTAAATGCCTTTAAAGATTAAACATTAGGGGGGAAAACTCAGACTGTTTAGAAAGTGATATTAAGCCCTTCGTAGTTCCCTTGGAGTAAACCAGCTCTTGTCCTGCCCTCCATTTTCTTCACTGACACCAGCTTCAAAAAGCAAAGCTCCAGCTTGTTTACAGCATTACAGCATGTTGAGGCTACTTTGCACCGGGAGAATAATTAGCAGAGCTATACATTTCTCTCCGCCTCAATCAACATTCTAATGCTGTCTCACCTCTGATTCTAAAACCATTGTCTTATTTAGCAGGACTATTTAAAAATTTCTCTCCTAGACACGACTAGGTATTGATCCTCAGGATGCACAGCAGAGTCCCTTCCTGCAATTTCAATTGCATGATTCTGTTCATAGAGGTTAAAATATTAAGAATATCATTTCTAAGCCACTGACGTCCATTATGTGAATTTAGGGCATTTGTCGTGCATAAATAATCTAACCCTCCTGGAGGACATTAAAAGAAAACATTCATATTAATGATTAATTCATATTAATTTCTGCCACACATTCATAATATCTAAAAAACTGGGATAGAAAAAAAGCCCTTTATAATCCTAGGGGTTTAACTTTTTTCAATATCGCTCATGAGAGTGTACACATCTATTTAAAAGACATGAATTTCCATTGTATTTTGATAATGCATTCTCCGCATGGTCGTGCCTATTTTCTCACCAGTAAAACCTTGAGAAAATTGAATATTTATAAGCCGTGCCTTATATCTTAGGTGTGAAAATACGCTTTTTTAAAATGTCAAATGTTAAAGAGCTCTGTCTTGACTCACACTATTTGGCCACAGGCTTCAGTCTATGGGTGCTTTATCTCCGTTTGCTCCATGAATTCACAGCACTCAGAGCACCTGCAATCTATAGAACCCTATAGAGTACATTGATTAAATAAAAACTAACTTGTCTTTGCTACAGGGAGGTCAGTCCATAAGGTTGTTTTAAGCATGAGTTGTTTGCATTCGTTTCCCCGAAAATGACCATGTGAAAGTGGTTAAAAACCTCCTAAACCTCCTAAAATTGCATCTTCGCTTCAGTAGTATGATTCACAACTGAATAGCTGGACTAACACTGAACACTCCATCTCACCAATAATTGTTTGTCTCGTGAATATTAACAAGCTTCTATCCCTGGTGGTTTATTTGCAAGCACTTTCATTCTTTTAATGGAAAAAAAAAACATCCCTGAATCCCTTTTTCATGCAATCTAACTGAAGGCAAGTTAATTACCTGGCACTGGCATTCTCAGATTTTTTATTTGAGAGCTCAGCTGGGCAAAGGATGTTAATCGCAACAACAGAAGAAAAGTAAAAAGAACACAGCCTTCATTCTCTGTATTCCAACTAGCCCTAACCCAACTCACACAGTACCTCTGGTGAAAGAAATATCCCCAAACTGCATTTGACATCTTAGTGACAGGAAGACAAGCCCCACTTCCATTCATCACCAGTTCCGCAGTATCAATTCAATCTCTGGGCCACTATATCCCAGCTCTCCTCTGCCAGCCCCCAGCTCCATCACCAAAGCAGAAACCCCTGGTTTAGGGGTCCAGCTTCCTTATGGCCCCACAGCCATAAGGCCCATGTGGCCCCACAGCTGTAACTCAGAATGAGAGTCTTTCTGAGTAAAAACCGAGATGTCTGTAGTGATTCTTTCCACAAATGACAATACTGGACTTTGTCATTATTTCCAGAACCTCATAATGATCAAACATAACTGAAATTAGGGTCTTGCGAAAACAAACGAAAGCTTATTCAACTGCATATCTATCCATCTCATCCTCCACTTCTGGTAGAAATATGAAGAAAATCATTTAAGCAAAGATTTTAGAGATAACAAACTACAGTTTTAATGATACGTTTTTTTTTCTGGGGCCTATCAGTTCAGATTAATTAAATAAATGTTTAATTTATGGCACATCAATTAGTGTTTCAACTGTGCTCAACAAGGAAATTAGACTACATCAGGAATCAAATATTTTTAAAATGGTGATGTTGTACAGCACATATCACTCTTTAGTTACTCACATTGTAGACCTGCAAAGACTTTGAGCATTATATTCTTTAACCTATGTTAAAACTTTCATTTCAAGAACTGAAAATTGGTGAAGTATTTAATAACAAACTCTTTTATAAAATAAACACTGACAGGAAAAAAAAATACAAACTATGCTTTCCAAGAATGTCCTTAAAATTGAAGAGTGAGGCCAGCTCTTGAAAACACAGTACTAGTATTTGAGGAAACACACAGAGCTGTCAGCAGATGTCAGTTAGAAGTCTACTGCACTGACGCTGCTCTCATTACAATGTGAAACCACTTGTTATCGGCCACCAGCTGGGAGCATCTCTGATCCTAATAAGCGCTTGCACTTGAATAAACTGCCCTCCTGGCCTAGTGAAGCACTTGCTCACTCATTTCAAATGACCTGCGGACACCCATGCTTTGTAATTAACTACAGCTGCTGTAGGATCTTGTTTAGGGTTGAGACATTTTAGCTCTTGTTGAGGGGTGTTTTAATTCAAATCTGCATGAGTCCTTGGGAAACCACCACGCCAACGCCCCTAGAACATCCAAAATAATAGTCAGAACACCTCATCCTGACTGAAGTCCGCTCATAAATTCTCAAGTAAGTAGCCATGGCGGTTGACCTATTAATCAACCTTGACAGGCTAGTAATTAGGGCAATCTGCATTGATAACTGTGCTGGTGTTTCACTGCCATTTGCTGTGACTTTATCAACCAGAACAGTGGGCTATCAGATTCTCAATGACTGCTGACTTCAAAATCATAAATTGCCATTACTGCTGCACCACAGAGTGGTCTTGCTACTCCATGCTTGGGGAGCCCACACCACAGAACATCCGATGATTTCTGCTCCCTCTCGCCCTTAAAGCTTCCATGCTCTCTCAGTCTCTCTTTCTCACGCTGCCCCGCATCCTCAGACCGTGGTGATCTGGTCCACCACCCGCGTGCTGTCCACTATTTCAACGCACTCGATCTCCTCCCGGTTCTCGGCTGGCTTCTTCTCTTTCCTCTTCTTCTTGGAGGGAGGCAGGAAGGTGAGCATGATGGGCAGGATGGCCACGCAGTGAAAGAAAGAGATGAAGGCAGTGAGAAACAGGCACCTGAACAGTGTGCGGGTCAGGTTGGAAGGCACGGCTGCCAGGGGAAGGAGGCTGGCAGTGTAGCACAGGTAGCTCTGCAGCATGGAGACCCCGTGGCGCTCCAGGGTGATCTTCACCCACTTAGTCCTGGTGAAGTCCCTACCCAGCACAAAAGTGGAGATGAGCGGGGCACAGCTGTCGATGGTGTAGTTCAGTCCATATATCAGGCAGAGCATTGAGATGCAGTCCAGTTCCACCTTCCACAGGGTTATGAACCCGATGACCCCAAATTCCACGGACACCACCACGAGGGTGACCCAGATGTTGATGAGGGAGTCAGCCACCAGGAAGGCGGAGAAGAAGAGGAGGAAGAGGGCACTGATGCAGGAGTTCTTCAGCGGGGCGCCCAGAGAGGAGGCATAGCGGTCCATGTAGACGAAGGACGGGTTGAAGATGATGAACTTGACCTTGGAGGTGAGCGAGAGCTTGCGCAGCGTGTCCAGGAGGATGTACATCTCCTCCCGCTTGTTCTCCGTGGTCTTGGCCACCAGGAACATGCGCGAGGCCACCACGTCCACCTCCCCGCCCGCCCGCTTGGCGAAGATGATGTCGTCGGAGAAGTGGCAGAACTGCGGCAGCTTGAGGAAGGCGTTCCTGAGCAGCTCCGTGAAGTTCCTCTTGGGCAGGCCTGTGGTCATGTTGAGCTTGCGCAGGTAGTTCAGGTAGCTCTCGAACCAGGAGATCCTCACGAAGCCCTTGGTGTACTCCAAGACGTCCTCCTGCACGCTGGCGTTCCAGTACTCAATGGACTCGTATATGTAGAAGCCGATGACGGGGCTGTAGTTGCTGAAGTACTTCTGCTGCGCCGTGGTGTAGGCGATGGTGCTCGTCTCCGTGGCGACCACGTTGCTGAGGTCGGAGCCCTCGCTGACCTGCAGGTAGCCCATTAAGGCAAACGAGATATACACCAGGTAAGAGAGGACCACGAAAGGCTTGACGTAGGTGTTGGTGATCCAGTCGCAGTAGTAGCGCTTCATGAAGGAGACCAGCAGGTGGCCCTCGTAGGCGTTCATGTCCGCAGACTCGGCCCCCTCCTCGTTATACTGGGTGTACATGAGGAATCTGTACCAGGCTGGCTTCTGCTGCAACAGCTCTGGCTTTGGCACCTTTTTGCAAAAAATGTTGTGCTGGTAGTTGTTCTCCAGGTAGCCAGTAAACACCAGGTTGGAGCCGTAGAAGGTGAGTATATAGAGGTAGTTGAAGAAGACGGAGATGCAGGTGTTGCGGCAGAAGACCCGCACGGCCTCGATGTTGGTGAAGGGGCTGGCGCCGATGCCGAAGGTCACCATGTACATCGCCGTGCTGGCGGTGAAGGGCAGCATGCAGTCGGCGAACACCGCGGCCGCCCGCTCCTTCACGTGCTGGTCCTCTCGCGTCCGCCGCCATGACGACAGCATCTCGAAGGTCCCGCACAGGCCGTGACCTAGAAGAAGGGGCAGAAGAGGCACGGTTACCGGTCACAGCTGCGGGTTCTCATCTCAGTCCGAAGAGCAAATGAGGACAAAAGGAAAACCTCAGCCCTGTCCTGCAACGTTTGGATGCCCACTGTCAAATTAGCATTTGCCTTTATAAACAGGTGGTCATTTATAACCTTATATATATCCAATACAATGTACATTCAAGGCCCCTCTGGACAATTCCATATCACCCAGATGACATCTTGTATTTCCAGCAACCTCATTTACTTTATCTCTCGCAGAAAATTCCCAGCTACTGTATCTCCATTGGTGAGACAGGAAGAAGACAGCAGACCATTACAGGGAACACGTCAGAGCTGCGAGGATCAAAGATCTCTCTCCCTCTTCAGCTCTAACGGACACGATCATTCTGATCTCTCCATCTGCGTCCTCACAGAGGGCTATCAGAACTCCTATTGCAGAAAGACATCCAAAACCACAGTTATCCTTAAACTTGGATCACACCTTCTCCCCTTCTCTCAACGACAGGCTCATCTCCTTCTAATCCTCTCTATTCATTTGCAGACTTCGGCTTTTCACAACTCTCTTCCTGTTCTCCCTGGGTTTGGACAGTCATTCTCACCCACTGTCAAATTAGCATTTGCCTTTATAAATAGGTGGTCCATGCCCATTTGCTCCCTGCTCCCTGTCTCTTCTTACCTACTCTGTCTTTTATTCTCCTACGCCGTGTTTATTTGCTACTTTCCCTCTCTCTCTGAGCCACTAGTGCACGTGTGCACATGTGTGCCGTGATAGGCCTCAGCTGACTGAACGCGACAGACGGGTATTGTGGGGGGTGGGGTGGGGGCATCTAATTTTCAGGACCCTCACCCGATACTCATTCTGTGCAGCGCCTTTAAAGTTAAATGAAACTGTGGAAAACATAACTTGCATTTACGCTAAGGAGGAAGGACAGGAGATGCACGCCTGAAGGCAATGCAAGGAGAAATGAAATGAACTGTTATAGCTCACCAAGTCTGTGTCTGTACAGAGAATGCTGTAGGGCACCTTATATCATAATTACAGGGACTGGTGAGCCCCTGTGTTTGTAGGTCACTGCTCACCGAAAAAGCCAATAAAGATGTACTAGTATCTGAAAATACAGCCTGATGAGTCACGGGTTTCAGCTGTTTTTGTTTGTTCCAAAATAACGCCTTGGAAGTCAGAAGACATAAAGGGACAGTTTTTTTTGTAGTTTGATAGAGCCGGCCATAAAAACTGCCAAATTTGTTTCCCTTCAGCTCTCACATCTTGTGAGCAAGTAGTTCAGGATGCAGTATGCAGGACAGTCTCACTGTGGTAACAAGTCCCAGCCAGCAAGAGATGTACAAATGTAGGTGTTTGAAAATGTAGAAGGTTCCCAGGAATAATATCATCCTGAGATGATGTCTTAAGTCAGAAAAGACGGACCATAAGGTATTTACCACTCCCACACTGTATGTACGTAAGCAGGAAACATTAGCCAAATTAAAAATAATAACTAAAAGCCTGTTTATCTGTTTGCAAGTGCTATCCTTTTACTTTGTCAATGCTCTTTTCATCTTTCAACTCATCTATATTTTCTTTTTCTGGGAAGAGAATGCCGATGAATTCAGAGGCAGTGAGCACTCTGAGAATACCATCCTCTGTTTAAATCAGTCCCGTCACCTGAAGATGGCTGAACTGACTATCAAAAAACGCACTCATCTCAATGGGTTTAACTTGATGAGGCCAAAACATTTAAATAATTGAATGAGTCCTTCTGGAAGATACTCTAAGATAAATTAGCAGCAAAGAAAAAACGGCAAGCACCCTCCTTTGTAACTTTCTTTAAGTTCTCAAGGGTTTTACTCTTATGTCCAATGGAAAAAAAAAAATTAAGTGAATGCACGCTCTGTAATTCTCTTGTTAAAAAATATAGGACAAAAAAATGATAGCAGTTTAATCAGAAAGCTTGAACATACAAAAACAAAGACTATAAAAAATCCGTACCCAAGAGAGCAGGTCTGCTTTTGAATTTCTACAGTACATCTAGAATCCACATCCTTCTGCACAATCAAAGAAATACAAGCTGGCTCGAATGAAGAATTGTAAGGCAGGACAGCTGAATGGCTCATTAAGCAGTTTCAGGCTAGATGCAACACTGACTAGAGGATTAATCTTTAAGAGATTATGTAAAAGACCTACATTTTTAATACAAGGGTGGTTATAGTCTTTTTGAACTATGCAAGAATCTTGCAGTTCATGGACAGTAAACCTGATTTCTCCTCTCTCCTGCAGGAGGAAATTAGCTGTGCTGTTCTTTTGCCCGAAAGAAAACCAGGCTCAGAATGCGCTTGCTTGTAGATAAATTGAACATGAGGCTAAATAAGTAATGTCACATACACTTCGCCCCATGGCTCTGAAGTAGATGGAAGCGAGGCTAGCGGGATCTCTCCTGGCTCGTCTGCAGGGAACGCACAAGTCGAGGAGACGGCCTGCGCTCAGCGGCCGAGTCCCACATCCTCCCTGAATGAGGCCTTTTAGAAAGGGCCTTTTACTGCAGCCTTTTAAATGAATCTCAGTGGACACAGGGACGCGTACAATAAGACCTCGAGACATGCCACAGTAAATTAACAGCTTACCAAAAGAAATGGCTAGAGTTTTCACACAAGCACATTTCTCTCCCGCTAACTTCTTTTCATGACATCTGCTGACAGCTCTGTGTGTTTCCTCAAATACTAGTACTGCGCCCTCATCCACCTACTGTATTGCCCTGTATGTCTGAAGCGCAGGTCACTGGTTTATCTGGCTGGAGTTGAAATTGTTTTAGCTCGTACCTGAGCTAACAGACCCATCAGACCAGGGCTGATTGGGCTCTCTGTAGCATTAGGCAGACCTGAGAGTATGTAGCTCTCCCAAGAGTGGGGTGCGAGTCTGTCACAGGGGTGAACCGTAGCAGTGGTGACTCTTTTTAATGCAATGTTTAAATCAAACTTTAAGGATAAACATGTTTAGCACCCCTCTCTGTGGGTGATTAAACACCTTTGACTCCCAAAAACTTGCAGCTAGCTATCTCCCTAACCGGTGTTCCGGGGTCTCCTCTGTGTGGTGAATGTGCACAGACACAGAATACTTGTCCAGGCTGGTGGGTCAGACCACGCACTGCAACAGGGCACCCATCCATGTGCTTTGTCTCCGCCTCTTCCAGTTCAGGTTCTCGGAGGAGCCGGAGCCTATCCCGGCGAGCAAAGGACACAAGGCAGGGTACACCCTGGACAGGACGCCAGTCCATCTCTGAGCAGACACATGGACACAAACACACTCACACCCAGAGCCAAATTTCTCAGAAACCAGTTAACCTGCCAGTATGTCTTTAGACTGTGCGAGGAAGCCCACACAAACACGGGGAGAACATGCAAACTCCACACATGTAGCGCACCAGATCTGGAATTGAACCCAGGGCCCCAGTGCTGCGAGGCTGGAATGCTGACCACTGCACCACCGTGCTGTCCCTAAGGAATGAATTACCCATCGCATTCTCACAGTTCACTCTACTGTCCATTTTGGTTGTCTAGGAGCCAGCTGGGATGTCGCCTGCAGTTTCTGTCAAAAACAATAATGCTTAGAGGCTGACCTGGAGAAGTCAAGGAAGGCAGAAAGAGAGCACGAGACACAGAGGGGAAAAGATAAAATACTCCTGTAACTATTCACACCAAAGCTGCCTGCAGAAGACTCTGCCCTTGGCAATGGTCTTCAAATTCACCAATTAGACAACCATGACGCACTGCTTAGCATTCAGTACCTAGACCTGCGGCTGCTTTGGAAGGCTAATAACCTAATTAGGAAATTTAGAAAGACAAGAAAAAAAACTAGATGTGTAAATCTTAGAGTTAAGTTAAGAAAAAGATATGACAAGGGACTTAAAAATCTGAACAAAAATGACCTCTGCAGTTCACTTTTCAATCTTGGGTCTTGGCTTATATTAGACATAAACACACATCAGTTTAGTAGCATAAACAATAAAAGCAAAAATGGCTTTTATTCTAGCTCATCTGAAGTGATCTGAAGTGAAATATTGCATTCTGACACTGACCCAGCAAGCCCCTGGACTTAGATGTTTCTTTAGAACAACCTGACCACTGTTTATTGCATGCTGAAATGGGTTAAGACACGTCACATTTTTATAAAGTATGGCAAATTATTGTCTCACAACAGGCACTGAACAAGTACTGATGCATGCAGTATTTTTGTTGTTACGTGGTAAAAAACACATATGCGCTTCTTACAGCCTTGATGCGTTTGATTACTAGGATTTTATCCAACATGCATCATTGTGCCTGGAGCAAAAGTTGGGGAATTTGTAGCAGTAGCAATATTGCAATTCCAAGCCACAATCCAGATTGACTGAGAAAAAAAATCATGTAAGTAGGAGGTCTTTTTTCATTCTGTTGAAGTGATGTATAGAATACTACTTTTGTGACATTCTACATTGTACACTCATTTGATACACTTTATATTTTGAAGACTCTCAAGCACCTATAAATAAGACTCCATCTTCACAGAAATTTTGTCCTTTTCAGCTTTAGCAGGCTGAAGATTCATTATCCAGGTGCTGGATATTTCAAGCCTGTTAAGCATAAATAAATACATGAACTCCTAATTATAGTAGCTGCATGCATCTCTGCCTTATCAGTACAATCTGTAGAACAGGCTGTTGTGTGAAACAACTGAAATGGTTCAAACTGCTATACAATGGGAGCTTTATTGGTTTATCTGCATACAATAGAGAACAGTGTGAAAAAAGCAATTCCAAGGAACGATTTACATTTGATCTGACTGGCAAAGCACTTCAACAGCACTTAAACCACGCTTATCTTATCTGGAAGCAAGAGCCAGTTGAGACATGCATTATCTTTAAGGGAAAATAACAGATTTAAAAGTAGGACATTATTTAACAGTGCCATTAAAAATGCTATTTCATGAATTAATGATGCTTAAAAGCTAGTATTTAGAATTCATAAGTAATAACCCTAAACTACACAACAAAACACAAGAACAAAAGGCATGGTTAAACCACCACAGATTAATTCTGTGATTTGAGTCTGTACTGTGCAACATGTCACATATTCCGGGTTTAAAAGGCGTCCAGATTTATATGTTTGTAATTTAGGAGATAATGAGCCATTAAGGATGGTTTAAAACCTGGAAGTACTTAACATTAAAAATGCTCATTAACTCACTAATAAAATGCCGCCGTCAAACACAATATAGGTTTCCTTATTTCCATTCTTGCTCTTTTTTTATAGTGAAAACCCAAGTTCAGATATATATCAGACTTAGTGATCGTGGGGAAGAGATTAGAAGAAAGGTTACAAATGAATGTAGACCACTTGGCCCATCTAGCCAGTTTCAGTTACTGTATTTGATTCACGGATCTCATTCATCCTTTTCCTGAATGGATATCTTCCGCAAACAACTTGTCTTGTTCCATACTCCCACCACCTTTTGTGTAAAGAAATGTCTCCTGTTTTCAGTTTGAAATACATTTACGCATAGTTTCCACTTGTGTCCTGTGACTCATGTTTCAGTGTTCATTCTCAGGAGGTCCATTGTGTTGTTTTTGTTGATGCCACTGAGGATTTTAAATTTTTTTGTGTGACAGGTCCCCTCGTAGTCTTTTCCATTTAAGACTAAAAGATTGAGTTCTATTAGCTTGTCAGAGCAGGACATTTCTTTAGCTAGTGGAATGTATCTTTTTACTCTTTTGTGGTCTGATTCCAGAGCAGCAATATGTTTTGTAAAAAGGTGATCAAAACTGTACACACTATCATTAATGAGATATTAGTAGTGTAATTTTAACATAGCATCCTCACCCATATACAGTATCTTATACTGAAATAGAAAAAAAGGATGATTTTGTTTTATCGGATCTGTCTTTTAATAAAAACTTCAACAACCTGTACATCTTTCGTTCTTTTGTTTCGTTGCACAAGGCAGAACACGAGACTGCTCTCATCACATAACGAAATACTTTCAGTGTGATCTTCACTGGTTTTTGTTTCCGCTGAGATCAGGTGTAAATTTTATTTCTGGTCCTGCTGGTGCAGAATGGCAGCCAAGTTATCAACCAGAATTCCTACCCTTTTTTAAAAGGGGAGCTGTAGTCCCAATTTCTCAGACCGGTTATTCAGTCTCGGCAACAAAATAAATTAATTGACGTTATCACAAAATTTGACAAATTCCGAAAGTCGTTAACTCTGTGAAAGTTCCGTATGGTTGCCATGTTGTCTCAAATTATTGGTCTCGCGGGAGCTCACGAGAATTGAGCCAGGAGGCAGCCCTTCCTGATCACTAGTCACTGTAATGAGTAATGTAATGCGATGTAGGAGCGAATGAATACAGGTTGTGCAGCAGCCATTTCACCACAGAAATGTTCCAACGTTGTGATCTGCAAGTACCAGTTCTTGGCAAAACTGCCTTGAAGTCGAGAGCAATATCTCTATCAGATTACTGAGACATATTCACAAGCCTGCTTGCTCAGAACGTCACAGGGCCATTTCAAGTCACCGGAGGTTTTGTTGCCTCATTCAGATTCGCAGAGAATGTCAGCAAAATGGTGCTGTGCATTCCTGGAAATGTAATCTATTTTGTGACGTCAATTTGAGGTTTTGCAAGTTCCTGTGTACTTTGTACTTCCACTGCAGTTTGAAATGCACTCATCCATGCCGATTCTCTACATTCTTTCCCAAAATGTAAAAATAGTGTTTCAGGCCCCCTTTAAAAACCACTGGTCACGAAACAGCCTGTACAGAACTTTGCAAGAAGAGTTGGATGGTGCCAGTTTTTCCTACACTTCTTGCTGTCATGTAGTATACATATCAGTCTCCCGAGTGACTTCTGCATAAGGCCATGTGCAAAGAATATGTTTTTAAAATGTGCAAAACCAATGCTTTTCTATGGTTCTTGTCATTTTCAAAAGCCTCTATTCAAACTATTAATCTAAGTAATTAGATTTCTACAGGCATCCTTATCTTTGGTATCACAATTTGTATACTATAATGCAAACCCATTTGAAGACTAATGTCTTGGTAATGGAATTAATTTTTAAATAAAGCGCTCATTGTGCAAGGAGATAAGAGCCATTGTACTGCTAGACCGTTCTAATACTGTAATTACAGTACAGTGCTTTTTTAAAAAACACTGAAAAATCCTGATGAAATTACGGGCGTTCAGTGTCTCCAGGCCTTTAATTAGGGCCAAGGGTTAGCTCTTCCTTTATGTGCAGCTGAAATGAGAATATGTTCTTACGGGCAATTATTGCATTTTGGCTCTGTGCCCAATCTGATAGTTTAATACTTTCCAGCCCCTAAATTTCCAGCCCTTCAATTTGTAATTTTCGGTGAAATAACAGCAGATCCTGGGTGCTTTTCCACTGCGAAATGAACAAAATTAGCATTTCAGATGGCAGAGAAACTACTTGTGTGAAAATATTTTTGATCTCCAAGTGTGCTTTACATCTGGTATGAGTCAGTGTCTAATGGGAAAGCCCACACTCCTCACACTGGGGCTGCACTAGCCTGGCTACAACAGCCATGTGATCTACACATTTAAAAAACCAGGGGAGATTAATCATGGCGGGCCTCAAAGGCCAATCATCATTTGCAACCACAGTATGCAGAATTTGATTGCCCGCCTGACCTGACTGACCAGAAGAAAAGTGTACCCCAAGTTTCTGATGGACCTTACAATGAAAGAGCGCGAGGGATAACAGCAGCCACCTCAGCTACTCTTACTCCTAAGCTTTCCTGACGTCATTTCCTCACATAAAAAAACTTTAAATACTGTACGGACAGTAATCCCCTTCTCTCATTCTTTTTGCACTCCTCCTCCACCCCATCTCCCCCTCTGCAGCTGCCCCTTGGTCACTCCTCTCTCTGCCGGGGGGTCCCAGCCTCCTCGTCCTCTGGCCCTCAGCCTAAACCCTTGATAAACACGGTCAACACATTTAAATCCCGGCTGATGTGTAGCGTCCTCGAATGACGTCACTCTGCACTTCTAAAAACACAAGACTGAGCGAAATGGAGCCTAGGGCCCCTTTCTGCAGCCCCGCGGGCGTCGCTGCAAGGGCGTCGCGAGCCGCGCAGACACTCACCCAGCACGATGAAAGGGATCCCCAGGAAGGTGGAGTTGTACTTGCCCCCGGTCAGGTTGATGATGCCCGCCGAGGTCAGCATGGCCAGGCTCATGGTGACCACAGCCAGGAGGCCCAGCCAGGGCTTGGTGCGCACGCAGTCCCGCATGGAGCAGAAGAGCACAGCCAGCGCCACGCACAGCGCCAGGCTGGTGATGAGGGGGCGCTCCGACACCTTGCTGGTCTTTTGGAAGTCCCTCTGGAGCGACGAGGAGGTGAAGGGGTACATCTTCAGCTCGCCGTTGGCTTGCTGGAACCTCTCCACCGTCTCGCAGAACTTCGTCTCCCACTTGGCCGCCACCACGTCGTTCAGGGAGTTGACGGCCTGCAGGTAGTAGGTGAGCTGCACGGCCTCGGCGTGCTTCACCTGAACTTTGCCCGGCGACTGGACCCCGCCCAGCTGGTGGCCGATGTAGACCTCGCGGCCGTCCCTCAGGTAGGTGATGGGGTAGCGGACGGCGCCCCCAGTGCGGTTGGCGAAGCGCGCGGCCCGCAGCTCCTCCAGCACGCGCAGGATGTCGTCCACGATGCAGCTCTTGTTGTCGTCCAGGATGCACATGTGGGCGAAAGTGTAGTTGAAGCCGTTCATGTGAACCTGGATCTTGGTCACCAGGCCGTGCAGCTGGAACGGGAAGAGGCACAGAAGAGGGCGGCAATGGAAACGGCAGCACTTGGGTTCGAAAAGGGCATGGCCCCCGCTTTTTCAAACAACCCCTCTCACAGCAGCCTTCCTGAACACACTCCCAGAAACCTGTGCAGGAGCGTCAGGCCTGACCCAGTGCAATATGCCAAGATACCAGACACTGCTGCGTTTGTGCTGGATCTCAGCTTTCAACTCAGTGGTGTATTTCATACTGTACCTCTTGTCAAGCCTGCAGGCATCTGTAATGTCCAGTAACATCTGTAATGTCCAGTAAGATCTGTAATGTGAACAGCGGCGTAGACAGAGCCAGAGAGGGGCACAGAGTGGCGTTTGCCGCCCCAGGTACCACCCCATTTTGGGCGTTAACAAAAATCCCACATTGTCTTAAATTTACCAACGAAAGCAAACGTAGGTGTGGGAAACAATCATGACGCAGCTTGAGTGTTTTTTTTAAAGCGTACTTGTCATCAGTGATGTAAGTGGTCAGTGTCGGGGAATGTCTGGCGAATCGCTGCAGATGTAGTGTCAAACAGGGGTCACCAGTGTAACTGGTGTGGAGAAGAACAGCCGTACACCTTTTAGCAGTGCGTCCTATTTTAGAAGGCAAATCATATCATTTAAAAATGCCACCCCAATAGGTGGCCCTGCCACCCCTCTGCCACCCCAAAGTCCTGGCTGCACCACTGAATGGGAAAGAACTCAGCTGAAGGTGGAGGCATCTCTCCTTCCCACAGTGCTCTCTGCCCAGGTCCTGACCACCTGAGACCATGCTGGCATCAGCCATTATGTTTCAGTGGCTCTGTGATACCCACTGATGAGCAGAGGATACTGCAAGGGATATTTAATTTTTTTTTTCAAGAGGGGAGGCTCAATTATATAATCATTAGTCAAATCAATCAATTAACTGATTATGACATGCAGGAAATGAATGCACGGAAAATAATTTAGATATGTGAAAGCAAAAGGTCTCTGTGGGCATTCATATAGAAATGTCTGATGAAACCAAGTTTGTCAGCTATGCATTTTACTTTATGAATGAGAAAGCCAGTACTCTGGAGAAGCACACACTGGCCCACACAGACTTTCTGTTTTAATCTGGATTCCTTTCATTGGTCAGCACCTCAATTACACTGAGTACGGCAGTGTACAGATGTATTTTTCTGTTTTAGGATTCATGCAGATAGATACAAGCACAAATGTTCAAGGCCAGCTGTGCTTCTAAAGGCAATCTAAACTTTTGTTAAAGGCACAGCACTCATGCCTCATCTCTTATCTGAGCTCTCTGGCATCATTGACGAGAAAATGTATTAGCATCTGCTGATAAAGTTAGAGACAGAGGTTATCAAAAACAGGAGAATTCGTTTTGCTCTCCCAGGTCTTAGAAAAGGCAGAGAATAAATAAATGAATATGATGTTTGTGAAACCCTGGGTGAACCGACAGAAGTAAAGTAGGCCATGTAATCTGCCGGCAGCGCTGGCCACTGTGACTTGTATTATATAAAATGGCCTAAACTCTTTAAGAGACCTGGAAAAGTAAGACCTGGATGTAGCTGTCCCTCAGGCATCACATATTTCAAATAGTGCAGCTTCAACAGCTGCAGACAGATATTAACAGTAGGGGTAAAGGATGCACTGGGGTGTGACCCTGTGCTAAAATACTGGCTTCATATTAGCTGCTGTCAGATCCTGAATTTAGAATGACTGAGGGGACTGTGTCAACCTCAGCAGGGCCTTTGTGCACCAGTCTTGTACAGTAAATCATATACTGTATATGAGATGCATAATCTATTATCCTCTGCAATGGATTGGTGTCCTGTCCAAAATGTACACTGAATTATGCAGTGTCTACTGGGTTAGACTCCAGCTCACTGCCATGTATTGGACTAAGCAGTTACTGGAAATGGACGGATATAAATGATCCTAATGCTCTCATAATACATCATCATAATACGTTCCTAGTGATGAAATCTTAACTTAAGGAGACACGAACTTTATTTTCTTCCTTGTCAGCCATTACTGGGCTTATTTTACATTTTTCAACCAAAGATCAGTTCTGTGTATTTCACAAACACACAATAAAGTCCTGCTCAAAAAAGCCTCCTTTCGAATTTCACCTTCAGCCCCTCCACAGTCTTACATATTTTCGAAATCCAAAACAATGGAAGACTCCTCTGAACAGGCTTAATGCAAATGTTGCTTTGCAGCAGCAGAGATCTGCTCTATTACAAATTGCAATATATTCTGTCCTGAAAAGATGTAAGAATTCAGTGCCATAATAGGCCTGAACTCTAGAAAGAGCCGGAGACACGGAAAGGGCCGGGCAGTTCACAAATGAAAGTGCGTTTCACATGAAATCCAATAGCAAATGCTAGATGACAGCAGTGTCATGGGCAGAAAAGGAGAGCCTTCAGATTGAAATGGAATCCATTATGTTTCAGACTGACATGGATTCCATAATGTCCTTTTTCTGTGATGTGCTGCAGCATCAAAGCCTTAAAATGAGGTTTAAGTCTAGGAGCTGTTTTTTAGCACACGTACCACTTCCTGCATCTGGGTCATTCTGCGTGCGTAGAGGAGTGGCTGTGTTAGAGCTGTGGCCTGACAGCCAGAAAGCTGCGGGCTCGAATCCCAGGCAGCGTAGTGCTGCCTTACCCTCGAGCGAAGTAACTTTCTCTACCTGTAAAATCTTCAGCAGAAGAATATCTGTTGCACAAATATAAATTGCTTTGAATAAAAGTGTCGGCTAAATAATAGCAGGACCTGTCGCTCAAGACGTTCTGAAACACACATGAGCTGTGCCAACAACACAAAACGCTGAAATTAAATTCCAAATTCCTGCTTGGAAATGCTCCACGGACCTATTAGAATTAACTGGCCTAAGTGGAAATCGCCAAAGAGATGGATAATTAAAAACTACTTAAAATAATGATACCACTTTATCTGAGGCCCTGCAGTTACAGTGTGTTCACAACATAAATTAAAAATGACATCACTCCCCGGGAATACTGCATCAAAGCACACTAGATGGAAAGTGAAACTGCTGGGACAGCAGACTCACTGCATTTTAAGCATGGTCATATGAACATTAAAAAGGCTGTAAACAAGAGGAAGGTTCATCTTGCTCTTTTGGTAGATTAGCAACTAAATGAGTTCAAACTTTTAGCCAGAGATTTCTTGAAGGAGCCACCACCTGGGTGAGCAGCCTGTTCCAGACACCTACAGCTCTTTGTGTAAAGACATGTTCCGCATCCTTGATTCATTACCTCTTAGTCTCCAGCTGCCCTGACCCTGTTTAACTTTGTAGGATCTTATAATAGGATCTCAGATCAAATAATCAAATATCCTCTCCATCTCCTTTGTTCCAGACTAAAGAGATTTAGCCCCCTTAACCAATATGTGCATAAAATGCCACTGAGACCATGAAAAGTTTTTGTTACTCCTCATCAAACTCTTTCTTGGACTAAAATATGCTTTTTGTGGCATCATGACAAAAGCTAAATACGGTATTCCGTGTGAGGTTTCACTAGTGCATAAATTCCTCCGATTTAAATCCCACATTTTTTGCTCTGTACTGTACCCCTTCAAATATTTCTCTGTTTGCCATTCTCTCTACTTTTGTCTCATCTGCGGATTTAACTCATGCTCGAGGTCTACCAGAATTTCAACCCTGATATGGATCAAGAAGAGCAGTGGTACAGTACGAAACTGGATCCTTGTGGTACACCACTGTTTACTAACTTCATGGCGTTTGAAGTATTCATTTAATCATCCACATTTGAATCTGTTCCTTTTTGCAGCTCTTGTATCCTTAGGGCAATAAGACCTGCCCACACAACAGAAATCTGGACACATCGATCTGTCAGCTAAAACCGTGGATTTAGGCCACAATGTGACTACACAAAACGAGTTATCTACTTCCGCCGTGGTATGGTTATTGCAACAGTAGGAGACATTTTGGACGGTCAGAGCTTTTGCTTCTGTAATCCTTGATCTGTAAACGATTTCTCCACAGCTCTAGAAAAGTACTTTTCTGAGCAGAACTTTCTTTGGGCTTCAGGGTTTGTCACTAAAAGCACCAAAACTACAAAATGAATCAAGGCTGAACTCTCGTGGTCGCGTGTGTCCGCCACAATCGCAAATATTAGATTCCAAAAGTTGCCCTAAGGCGCTAAGCAAACTGCAAACCACCTCGTTTTTATTCTGCCCATATTTGATTTTCTTAACTGCTTTTAATCACTTGAAGCTTCCGTTCAGCAACAGTATTTTGATCAATTTTGTCTACGTATAAGAGAGACATACAGATTACGTTCTCGGGGTGACTGGGGTGGCGGTAGCAAGCCTGTGACACATTTTTGTGTCTGCCTCCCCTGTTTATTACCACCGCACTGTTGTGCCTGACGGTTAAAAAAAAGACGTGTACTGTAGCTAGTGCGCTGAAAAGTAAATTAAAACAAATTGCTCGGGTCATTTAAATGGCATAATTAGGCCTTTCTTTTTTTAAAGAAATCTTAACATAATTCCGTGTGATAACCCTTCCTCCTCCCCGGACGCTGCTGTTGACAAGGTGACAACCCGTGAATTGTTTCAGACGAATGCCGAACCGGCCTGCTGTTCCGGAGAGGGCACACCCAGGACTTTGCAGAGCGCTGGCACACCGTCGCTCCGAGGCGTCTGCTGTGCCGACTGACACAGGTGTCAGGCTGTGGCGTGCCTAGCCGGTGCACTACATGCCAAGACACTGCTCGGGCTGCTGCTGTCGCCGCTGCCGCCGTATAAAAGTCGAATTAGCAGCTCGCCCGCCTCACCCACCCTCTCCCACCACCACCCCCCTCCCCTCAGTCTGTTATTCGTACCTTTAAAATGAGGTCAACGTGGTGCTGATCCAAGATGCTTCCTCTGGCGGAGGAGGTGACGATGACCCTGCCGTACCTGCCGGGGGTCTGCAAGTCCGAATACAGCGTGTGTTTCGATCTGTTGACGGGGAATAAGCTATCCACTAAGTTGCCCTCGATTTTAGCCAAGCTGTGCTTGGGAGCCAACAGGTACTCCACGTTCTCCTCGACCCGATAATGGCTGAAACTAGACCCCAGCAGGATGGAGATGAGCACGGGAGCGGAGGCGAAGAACACCGGGTGGTTGGCGACGAAGTGGCCGAGCTTGGAGAAAGACGTCCTCAGTCCTTCGTGCAAAACCTGCCGCAACATCCTAAGAGTACAAAGAGCCCGGGAAGGCGAGGAAGAATCTGCAGGATCCGAGCCTCTCCCAGCGCCAGGGTATAACCATCGAGGGGCACGACCATAGGGAAATACTCTCTAATTGAAAAATAAGACAAAAGCCTCGTCGGCTTGGAGAACGAAATTGAATTGATACAAGTTTGCCTCGGTCGGCAGCTTCAACTTGCTCAGGATCCTAGCTCCGATGCCGCTTCTCTGCATATTTACAATAAAGGGTCACCCGAATATATATATATATTAAAAAAATCACAACAGCGTGAAGTGTCACGCATTTTAAAAAAAAATACAGAAAAAATATAAAAGGACGCTTTGTTTCTTTTTCTCCTGCACCCGTACTTCTTTAAAGCTTGTCTTGTTCCGCTGTCGGTTGTTTTTTTTAAGCGAAGGGGTTTTTGATTTTACTGAATCTGAAGGGGGGTTACTCAGCCAGGTGGCTGGAGACTCGTGGCAGTTATTTTCTGGGGGGGAAAAAAGGCTTTTGCTACGTACCAGAAAATGCTCGAATCTGGGGAAAGCGATTAATAAAATACTGCAAAGTGTCCTGGTTTGAAGTGCGTGCACTCTGTGTGGCCAAACAGTAACGAAATGCTTAACGAATGTATGGCTAATATTAGAAAATGTTCTTAGCCTGTAAGCATGAACCAACAGTTGTGAGACAAATAGCGCTTCGCAACGCTGTCATCGAGTGTCTCCTTAAGTTGAAAACAGATGTAATTGCGAGCGGTCATGTTGCTGCAGATTTGCTATGTCATATCTGAAACAGACTCGAGCATGTCAGTAGACACGGTACTTATGTGACACAAGGTAAATCCTGGCTCATTCATTGCTGTTCTCAACTCGTAATCCAGTACCTATCAAACGCATTTCCAAACTGCTCATTATGCCTTCAATTCTAAAAAAAAAAACCCAAATTAAACAAAGCTGTTACAGGCACGGTTAATGCATTGCTGCTGTTTTTTTTATATTAAATTGCATGTAACATGTGCTCCCCTGTTTTGGAAGGATCGATGCATAAATACAACTTAGTGTATTTCATTTGTTCTATATATTTTTCATAATTTCCCCATGTGAAGCTGTGTGTAGAAAATGCTGTTTTCGGTAGCACGCTGCCTTAGAACAAGGATTCAGCCTTTTTTTCACGTTTGTGCATTGCTACACAAATCGTGGCGTCTGCAGTTGAGCCGGATTCGCTCGCACTTGGCCAGACCCGCACGGTACGAACCTGTTCCCACACAGGTACATCCCGTCCGCCTGTGAGAACATCACCCCATTTTCCGATCCATTATAGTTTTCGGAGAGGATGTCGGAGTCTTCGCCGTTATGCAGAGAAGTTTCTTTCATCTGTGCCCGACACACACACACAGCAGATCTTTGAAAACGCCAATAAACACCCCCCCTCCTTCTCCGGATCCCATTCAGTAAAAACTGTGCGAGGCGAAGGCGAGCGCTGGCTTGCAGCAGATTTCTCCCCACGTCTGCGCCCGGTTTGCGGCACCGTGTTGCTCGAAGGCGTCGGGGTGCTCAGCTCCGCCTTGGAGAGGGAACAACAAAAGGTTCACTTCCAGCGCCGAAATGACAGCGCTCCGGCCGTGCGCTCTTCCTCGCCGGCGACGCTGGCGGGAGCAGGCGCCGCGGAAACCACGACGAGTGCCTTACGCAGAACGCCACAGCCTGAAAGATGCGCTCGGAAGGTGGATAGGCGCGAATTTAGTTTTTTTTTTCCCCCCTTTCTCGTGTGCTCCATTAGCCACCTCCTGATGGCTGAGATGAGGAGACGGGATAAGACATTTCCTGATTGGACCACTAAAGATAGGCGAGTGAACCCAGGGAGAGAGAGAGAGAGGCTGCGAATTAAAAGATGATGCTCCACAAGTCATGTATTTATGCAACTGGAAAAAGACTAGGCCATATAAAGACGCACGCACTGTATATAATAGCCTGCGAATAGGCACAATAAATATGCTGGGACTGTAAAGCGTGATCCATCCCCAGCAATGAATGTCGTATTTGAGAATATATGACTCAGTAGCCAGAGAAAGGCGAAGAGCTGCCAGACATTAAGAATAATGTATCGCCAGCAATATGCGCAGAGGGGATGAATGAATGACTTTAAAAGAATAATAATTGAAGTGCTGGTGGCAGATGCTCGGAGGGGGGGTGGGGGAGGCTTGTAGCCATCGCTGCCCACGACCGAGCATCGCACCGGCGCTAGATGGGTGGTTTGAGGGTGTCCAGCGAGAAGCACGTCTGCAGAGGATCCGGCTGGGTCGTGTTTAACCGCGGGGGGCTGGGCGCTGAGGAAGCCGCTGACTCAAAGGCGAAAAAAGATTTTAAAAAAAATAAAAAGCCATGGAACATACTGCGTAAAAAAAAAGTCTCGGAAAGTGAACATCTTTAAAAAAAAACTTAAACATTCCCCCTTTTTATTTTTAATGAATGCTTTAGTGTTTTCTCAAGACCGCTTTTAAAACGAATCTTCTGGGAATAAAAATCTCAAATTGTTTTATGGCGCCCCAGACAACTGATATCGAAAGGGCAAACACAATTATTACGTTTTGTGCGCATGTTGGCGAGAATTTATTTTTGGTTAAACTCGTTCGTTAGTGTATGTGGTGAGTTTTTTTTTTTTACCCTATCTCGGGTTCATGCACCGAGCACAGTGATCTATATTGTCACGAATAGTTGAGAATTGTTTCAGCCTCCAAGGCGATGCACGCTGGCTGCATTTCTCACGGGCGCCTCTGTGGTTCTCCGATATTTTTCTCTATCCTGTCAAATAAAATAACCATCCCAACTGAATTAATGCCATATAAAATCTAGTGGATTTTGTCGACACGACTGACTCGTCTTGAGTTGAAGAAAGGTCTCCGAAAAAGCAGTTTTGTTGCTGAACTATGCCAAAACACAGGCTTTAATTTCCATCCCAAGCCCGGCGTGTCTTCACGACGTCACTAGGCTGTTTTCGCGAATCTAATGCAATTCAACCGTAGTACTAAGCCCTGCTTTATCGATTGGGTGCTGTGGTGTGAAAGAGGTATGGAGTTCCCCATCTGAAGAGGTATCCGAGAAATGCTTTGGGGCTTCTTCTCGAGTCTGCACACTGCTCAGCGCAAAAACAGGTACAGGTTGGAGATACATGTCAAAGTATTCAGGTTTCTACACATATCTTTCTAAAATATAGGGTTCTTTCGCTGTAGAACCTCCCTTGAGCCTCGGTGTGTTGGCCCGACATCTGCTTTCAAAGGCCACATGTCCACAACACTTTGCGCACATTTTGGTATTCGAACCATAATCGAGCCACAAATACGGCACCGTATTAAGATTCGAATTTAAAGTTTATAGTGTTCTCTTTCCTGAATGCAGTTTTCCAGTTCACGAAAGAACATGAAAATCACCTCATCTAAACAGAAATGTACTGACCTCATTGATTCTCAGTGTGTTAAAATTAGTTGCCCTTTGACCTTTGCTTTGAACGTCTCAGTAATGCAATAATAAGCTCTTTCACGAACAGAAGGTAATAGTTATCTCCCGTGGGATTTTGCATTATTAATATGCATTGAAGAAGCCAACTGAAGGCCAATTTAGATTTACAGAGGAAATTGCTGCATGGCAGGCGAATCACAGGATTCGGTTACATTTTTTTCCGAAATCGCATCTTTGCCTCGGTCTCTCATTAAACGCGTTTCCAATTTAGCGGTTTCAAATTCAACCTGTGGTATTTCACTTTTATGCCATGATAAGTTTCTGTCAATGGGGTACTGCAAATCGAACGTGCTCGTGTTGTTAGCAAATTATATCGCTGTACTTAGGTCTTTTTGTCACATGATATGTTTTTCCCACTTTTATAGGCATGCATTGTCAGTTCAGAAGTTCTTTGATCGAGGACCGTTGCAATAGTTTTATTTTTGCTTCCCTTCCGAAGTTCTCGTCTTTACTAGGGCTGGTCAATGATGCACAGCAAATAAGGTCTACTGACAAATAGACGGAACAAATCAAGTGTTCTTCTTAAAACACAACACAAGCCCACAGCGTGTTCTGTGTAACATATGTTCTTCATCTGAACCTAATTCCAGCATTTCAGCTGACATGCTGACATTACAGCAAGGCCACCTCCGACAGGGCAGAATAGTGAGCAAGGGGACATACTCCAGTTCCACATGGAGTGGACAATGCGGCACAGCCATCCAGTCTGTCAGCATGTGAGGACGACAACGTACCTGTGGTACACATGGGGAGGAACATATGGACTCCACACAGAAGGTGCTCCAGAATGGCCCTGCAGCCGTGAGGCGGCTGCGCTAACCCCTGTACAGTATGTACACATAGTGCTGTATGTTCATATAAAACGTACATACATTCTGCTACACACTTGTTTGGGATGCCAGCAGCTGTATCACCCTGCGAAGAACTGGCGTCCTGTCCAGGGTGTACCCTGCCTTGTGCTCGTTGCTTTCTGGGTAGGCTCCAGCTTCCCGCGACACCGTATGGGATAAAGCGGTTTGGTAAATGACACGACATGACTTGTTTGGGATCTGGTCCTCAGCCAGCCAGAGGTGTCCATTTAAATATCCTGGATATAAAAAAAGCTCCAGAGGTTTAAATAAATTATTCTGTAATAAATGGAATGGTCATGTATGAAATTGAATAATCTTTCTACATCAAATAGCCTAATAATTTATTTAGATGTTCTCTGACTTTGAAAAGCTTAACTAACCTGTTTACCAAGCATAACCTTCAGAAGGGCTTAGATATTGAGGAGGGAAAAATACTGCAGCGTAACACTGCATTTTAATATTATTTAGATTTTCTCGTCAATTAACAGCTGGTCATACATAAATATAAATTAACAGTATATACCCAGGATCTGAGTCCCACAGTGAAGCGGCCCAGTTAATGAGCTGGCACCACTGAAAGCCCGATTCCTGCGAGATGACTCAAACGCTTCCCTCTTCCCTTAACCTCAATCAGTCAAGCCCTCATTTAATAAGAGGCGCCAAGAGGGAACAGATTAACCAATGAGAGCAATGGCCTGTCTGAGATCCTTATGGAACGGCGGTGGAAAATAACAAAAAAATACATATACTGTATATAGGAAAAGCAGTTTATCAAAAAGCCAGGAACACTCTACTATGTAGTTAATCTGACGCAGGCAAAAATATTTTTCAAATTGCCTCGACCAGAAAGCTAATGGGATTGAAGTGCAGCTGCTAAATTCAGTTGATTGTGTGCTACAGGCACAACGGCGTGCACTGCCATGCCTTTCCCTGTCCTGGCTCAGAGCAGGCTTGCAGGCGCGCACACACATGCACACACACACACACACACACTCGCGGTGCACAGTGCTGTAGTGAGGCGCTGGTGTGGAGGTGCCAGTTGATCGGGTGACCTATCAGTCGGGAGTTATTTATAGAGCAATAGCTCATCAGGAGGCAAGACAGCCCTTCTGCTCAGCCAGCTGCTGACACCTTTCCCTTCGACTGTCCCTGCCGAAGCCATGATGGCCATCAGCTCTCATGTGGGGGGACGCAGGGGTTCTGGAGGGCTGCTCTTGACTGAGGCCTCCCCTACCTCCAGCACAGCTTTCCCGACAATTCTCCCGAAAAAAAAATGTCTCAGGTCCAGAGGGGTCACAATAAGGCCTCACTGGAAAAGCACAAGCGCGCCCATTGAAGTCACTCAGGGTCGGGGGCTTCTCGCTTACACATTCTCTCCTGCTCGTTTAGAGGAGTGAGTCACGCAGGAGGAGGAGAATTAACATAAGACACGCAGTGTTCGATGAAACACTGAACCACTAAAAACCAACAGGACCCGTGGAGGAGAGCTGCCCCTTTGCTTTCTTTTCAAATAGAGGTAGGCAAAATAAAACTAAAACATTTTGCTTTAATTTTACATTCATTTGTTATTGATGGTGTTTCGCTCATGGTCTTTCGTGACTGTGGATGCCTCTTTCACCTGAGTGCCCAAAACATGTAATCTGCATATCAATTAGCTGTACAGAACTCCAGTGTGTCACAGATGTCGAGCTATATTTATTTCTGCTTGCCGAAGTATTGCCTAATACTCTTCCAGTTTAGTATGGGAGTTAAGAACACTGGTTGTAATGAATTATGGGTATTAATATGGCTGTCACTTTTGATTTTATACTTGCAAAAAGGTTGAATGAAAAGTCGTGAGTTCTGTTTCTTGCAGCATTGCGATTGTACAAAGAGCTTATTAACATCCCTACCCATAATTCTCTTTCCAGCTGTCTAGTTGTTATGTACAGATTACTGACACAGATAGATATACAGTACTCAAAGACAGGTAGCTAGACTGAGAAGACATCACTGTTAGCTATTTTTAGCATTAAATAAAGACAAAAGCAGATGTCAGGAAGACAACTGACAAACATGGCTGCTATATCAGTGCTGTGACAGTTGTAGTATTGCTGCTGTTACAGGGGTGTGTGCATGGCGACAGAACAGCTAAAGGCTGGAACTGATACCCCTGAGGACAGAGGTAATACTAAACACAGCTACAGCAGGACTCTCTAGGGCTCATTACCTCCAGAGACAAGTCACGTAATGACACTTCTGCTCGTGGACACACAGGCACTCTGGGCTTCATCATATCCACAGGGTTGAGACCTGAACCCAGAACAAAGTGCCAAGATCTTAAATCTGAGTTTTGTAATTCTGCTTCTTTTATAAGCACTATTATATTTGTTTATTTTAAATAAAGTGGCGCACTCTGAATGGCAAAAAAGAAATGGAATAATGAACAGTTTTATGATCTTGCAAACAGAGTTGGGATCTGGCCGCCTTCTGTGAAAAGAGTCTGATGGACAAGCCCAAGAGTGGTGGTTGGGGAGGCAGGGGTTGGACTTGGTTAAATCACAATAATTAGTCAACGGGGTCAATCTGGGAAGTAAGATTAATAATAATAATAATAATAAGAAGAAGAATTCCTTACACTAACATAGCACTTTTCTGGACTTTACAGATAATGGGGACTCCTCTCCACCAACACCAGGGTGCACCCCCACCTGGATGATGCAACGGCAGCCAGAGTGCTCCAGTACGTTCCCCACACAGCAGCTCTCAGTGGGGAGGAGAGCAGAGTGATGAAGCCAGTTCATAGAAGGGGATTATAAGGAGGCCTTGATGGGTAAAGGCCAGGGGGAATGTGGCCAAGATGCTGGGGTAACACTACTCTTTTTGAGAAACACCCTGGGATTTTTAATGACCACAGAGAGTCAGGACCTCGGTTTTATATCTCATCCAAAGGATGGAAGTTATGATTCAGCAACCAAGGGGAAATTTGCAGGTGATCATCAGAGCGTCTGAAGTTCCCGACGTAGACAAAGACATGTGCGAAGTCTTGTCAGACAAAGCTGTGGGCTGCTGGCCAGGATGCTTCAGCTCCTCAGTCGTCTGTTTGTGTTTTCCAGCTGAGCTCTTGGTTGTCTAACTGACACCTTCACTGATGCGGTCGCGTGCTTCAACACAGTGCCACGATGGTTTGGCGCCTGACAAATAATTAAAAGGTCTTGTTAAGCAAATGAAGGTGTTGACTTGTCATCAAGTGCTCAGCTGAAATGAGAAGCAGGTACACATGGGCCCTCAGGGACTGGGAGCACCGCTTTAGAGCTCAGCACTTGAAATAAAATGTGACCTGAAGGGTTTCTATATAGCTGCAGCCTTCATTGTTGCAGATAAAAACACAGAGAGCGAAGCCATTGCAGAGAACACGGGCCCTGTTTTGAAAGCTGAAGCCCCCAGTTGAAGTTTTAGATAGAAGAAGGGATACAAAGATGCTTAGAAATGTCATTTTGAACCCATGGGAAGCCCAGAGAAATTGAAATATACTATATTTCAAATATAATATAAAAGCTGCTCCTTGTCCTCTTTTTGGAACTTAACATCAGTTGTTCCTCCTGACTTGAACCAAAAAGCAAATTCACATCAGAAGAAGTTTATCACAGAACGTAGCTATACTAAAATACCCAACACCAAACATACTTCACCATCACCCTACAGTACATCCCTCGTGCGAATCCCAGCCCGCTGAGCGCCTGCCAGGACCTGCAGTGTTTGTGTCTGCTCCATTGTGTGCCTGGTTTCACGTGTCCGCTGTGTCCATTAGTCTTTGCATTTGGGGAGGGACACATCAGCTGACCAGACTGACTCCGCTCCACTGGAGGCGCCGGGTCTTCGTCACCTGTAACCTCATCTATGGACCCGGGTGGTGGTCCGACGGAGTTTTGCCTGTTGAAAATGTGAACAGAGAAAAGCCCTGTGACCGGTGCTCGGTTCTCTGTTCCCATCAGCCGCCCCGGGGGTAATGTCACTGGCGGGTTTGCTTCCCTTTGACTAGAGACTGACAAACATTGGTTCCCATGGTGATAGTTTTCTTTCTATGTAGCGCAATCTCTGAAGAGGGTGCTGGCTTGTCATGGCATATTTAAGAATCACTGCCTGTGAAACCAGGAAGAAGCACAGCTGATTGAGGAATTAACCTTTTTAATAAAGGGCACCCATAAAGGTCAGGAGCGAGCAAATCTGAAGTAATATAATATAACATTCAGACAAAATATATTGGGTGCATATAGTCCATTACATAGGCAAGCTATAGAGCACGGGACGAAATAAATGACATTTACATCTTTCTGCCTTCTTGGATTTTTTATGCTTTCATCTTGCAAGACGTCATTTTTGTATGATGTAGTTGATGCTTAAAATAAGGTGAGTTTAATAAAAAAAAAATGTTAAATGCAAAATACGTTGCACTATCCCAGCGTTCAGACACCAATGTGATTTTAAATTGGTTTTGCTTCGAAATCATAGGAACACAAAGATGATTCTAGTAAAAGCAAGCATACACTCCTCCAGCACAGAGGATAACACACATTAGATTATTACTGCATGTAGATCTGGCAGAATTGCTGCTATGCAGGCAGCACTCGAATATCCATGCACTTTATTTTGCAGTAAATTCTGTAAATAGGGCAGAATGGGATAAAGGAGAAGACAGACTTATATGTATGGATAACCATGATCCTCTTGCATATTTAACCCACATGACCCCTCCTGTGACCACGTGGTATTTTTTGAAAACTTAAAAAAAATACCACTTGGTCACTGTAGGGGTTAAGTGCACTACAGCCACAAACACCAGGGTGTACAGGACTAGTTAACGAAGAGTTTAAGTCTTGAGGAATATCCATCAGTCATCAGTCTGCGGTGTGTGGTGATCTACCACATAGGTAGCTATTCACCTCCATTCTGCTGCACATGTGCCCTTCGTACAGCCAGGCTGTGTGGCTCTGAGACTGTGGGATCCACCCGCAGTGACTCTTCCATTCTGAGCTACAGCAACACTTGCTACCTTGTGGCCATGCTGCCTCTCGTGTGTGCCCATGCTACATTCAAATCCGACTTGCTGTGCTAGAACCTATCCTGGCCTTTCAACAATAAAGGGGATCTTTTTATGATGTGAAATATGCAAGAAGAAATGCAGCCACGGAGTGAATAACTGAAGGATACTAGTGGACCATAAATAGTCTGAAGGATAATATACAGTATACACACCTTGGCATTCAATTTCCCCCTAACACATGAGCAAAAAGTGTGCCTTCCACTCCTGAAGGAGTTCACAGCTTTCCCCACTCAGGAGTGGAACTTTCAATATACTTTTACCCGTATATTCTGCACAGTTATCTGGAAGCAGATTCACAAAATGACGTTATAAACTGCCAATTTCCCCTCGTCCATCCTGGTAAACACCAATTGAAAAAGCAGACTCTTGTTATAGGAAAAACTGAGAATGCTGTGCTGTATATAGCCGTTAATTACTCTTATAAGGGGTCAGATCAGCTCAATAACTCTGTTTTTCCTTCGCAGGCACTCAGCAATGTCCCTGTTCGTTTCCATCCTCACTCACCAAACCAAGTACTGTTAGTAATATTGTTTTTTTCCACTCTGAGGAGGCGTTACTGTGGGGGAGTCAGGAACTCACATTTAGGATGAGCCAGAGGAAAAAAAAATGCATCGGAAAAGTAAAAGCAATTAACAGATAAGTCTCGGATGCACCCCCCCTCCCCCCTCCCCCAAGATCTCCCTGATGAGGATAAGTTATATCTGGTGAAACTGAAGGCTTGTGTGCCGTTCCCCTGCAGGCTGTAGGGTGTGTGTGCTGCCGTGAGCAGAGGACAGGGGAGTCACCCCACCGGCTCCCCTGCTCCTCGAGCAGCTGAGGCCTCAGCAGGGCCCTGGCGCTGGAGTCGGCGCAGAGTAGGCGAAGAGGCGAGGACTGGCGACTGTCCAGGGAACAGAGGTGTGGGATTTCGCTGATCTCCACGCGCTGAGACTGGGAGTGGGTGCTGCTTTTTTGTTTTGTCCTCCCACATCCAGAGGATTAACTTTCGCGTTTCAGGAAAAGGGATGAAGACGTGTGAAAGCATTGAAAATGCGCAGCTACCGTGTTAAAGCAGGAGCACACATGGGCTGCAAAATTTAGGTGGAAGGAGAAAGCTACTGTTTGTTTAAATCAGTTCATATATTTCAGGCTTTTTTATTTTATGTTATTAGCAGTAGCATGTTCTGCTCTGCAAAACTGCCTTTTAATAAGGCACTGTAAGACATTTCAAGGAAAAACCACATGCTGTTATGCTAGTATATTCAGGGATACAGTGAGGAACGGAGATTCACAGTGGACAGAGCACCACGTAAGTGTTGTGTGAATTGAGTCACATAGCACACCCACAATTTCACATTCCTCTCCCGAGTGTGTTGGCTGACCAGGCTCTTCTTTCTATTTTCAGGGACCACAGAACTACTGTACTGTATATATGGCTTTCCAAAGCCTAGCAAATGATTTTGCATTTGTCATTCAAGTCTTTCTGAGATTTGCAATCATACGTGAGACCGGGAATTGAAATTAAAAGAGATGTGGTTTGCTCCATGTTGTGAGATCTGATATGACTCTCAAACTGCTGTTAATATGGAAATTTCTGTTCACTGTTGGAAGGGCAAAATCGGCAAGGGTCTCCTCCCTGATCCTGTCCAGAATGACCTTTATTGAACCAGGAACAATGCAACACAATTAACAAGTCACCCACAGCGGTGGCTCAATAGCTTTTAACTATCCACTAATTATATTAATCAGGCTGAACAGCGGTCTGGTCTGATTGATAGATGTTGGAGGGCACGTAATAATTCTTCCTCCAGTGGGGGTTGGAGAGCCAGAGGACTCTGACCTGGGCGTTTGGTCGACTCTATGAGGGTAAAACAGGGGTTTAACCCTGCGATGCAGGAGGATGGTTGATGGTGGAGGGTTTTATTTAAAATCTATAGCAAAGAGAACATACCTGTACAATTGAATCCAAACAAAAGCACGCTTGGCTTTTTATTTTTTTACAAAAAGTACTTTTGTTTGAGTCCGGGAGAGGTAGAATTGTGAAGAAGGCTTTTATCTCACTCTCTTTAGAAACGGCTTAGCATGTAAGGTTCGGATTTCCCAATTATAAATGTATCTAATGTATCTAAACCATTGTACATTTAATTTGCTGTACGTATTGTCAGAATTAATGAGATAGTAAGCTTTTCAGCTTCGCTTTAGCACAGAGTTGGAAGGAGACAGGTGCGAGAGAGCATTTCAATAAAGGGGTCTGAATTGTTGAGTCCCTCTTCATATACGAGATTGTTTATTTCAAGGGCTGGTTTTCTATTCTAGTCAGCATCTGACACCCTGGGTATTGTGACAGGCAGCTGAATGCAGTGTAAACCACTAGCCCAGATAGGGAGAATGACCTGAATTCTAATGGACTTTCAGCCGAGCAGGTTTGTGCCATAGCTTGGAGGAAATGAGGAAAAAAAAGTGGATGAAGGAAGCTGGGTAGGGCCAAGTGCAGGAGTTAGGATGGACCCTGAAGTGAGTCATTTGTTGTAGCTTCCTTTTGGAAGCATTTTTGTGCTTTGCTCTTCAATCTTTTCAGCGCGGCTTCCCTCTTCAAGGTGATTTCTATGGTCGTGAGATGCGATTTGTTTTGGTTTTCAATATTGACATTTTTTTATCTTCCGTTGTAGTGGGTTTTTTTTTTTGCTGTCATCGATTAATGGTGCGTTGCTCCCCCAGTAAAAAGAAAAATGAGCAGACAGCGAAGGCCAAGGGTGATCTTGTGTAATTCCCCGTCGGTAGGCTGCACTGGTGTTTCCTGTGTCAGAGGTGCTGTTCTATACAGAGAGCGAAAGCTGTGTCTGTCTACAGGGACAATTGTAAAGCATTTAAAAAAACAGCAAAACCGTAGATAAGTAGCTTCAATATTTGTTTTTTCATAGAAAATATAATAGATTAAAATAATTTTTAAAATGTTTCGACAACTGTGTTTGCTATTACTGAATAGTCAGTTATTCCTGGAATTGTAATTCAGATTAATTAGATCTCACTGCCCAGAACTCATATTGCCTGATAATGATGCATGTATGTTTGTGGATCAAGTCTATAACTTTATATATTGTATAATAGGAAAACATATTAGGCCTATAAATTCTTTTCTGTTTATTTCTATACAGTAGCATTACTCTTCCTTCCTTGTTCAGCAGTTCATTACATCCAGGTGGGGCTGCACATTGGTGGTGGTGGTGGAGGGGAGTCCCCATTACCTGTAAAGCGCTTTGAGTGGAGTGTCCAGAAAAGCGCTATATACAGTAAGTGTAAGCAATTATTATTATTACGTGCAAAAAACATCAACAGTTCAACTCATTCACTCTTCATTGTCATGGACCTCCAGTTCTACTTGTGCTTGAAAGTCAAACTAGTTAATTATGCAATAAAGCGTCACCCAGGCTTTCACATACCAAGGCATGCTGTATATTGTACATTTTGACAGCTATTAAAAACTTATATGTGTTACAATACAAAGCATTGTAAATTACAGAAATCAGCAAATTACACTTCAGGATACAATGCAGTCCAGTGCAATAAAACACGACACAAAATACAGTACCAAAGGATATTGTTTAACAAGGCGTAGAGGTATAACAGTAATATTGACAAATCTGAATCCTTAATACCATAGTAACCTTCTGGGTATTCACACTCCGAGTCTGAATGAACTTGATGAATATAAAGCAGGCACAGAGGTGAGTGGTGTTATTGCTGACTCAGTGTGGGATTCACAGCAAATGCAAAGCATTTTGTATCATCTTTATGGTTATGAGAGGTATGAATGTTATGAGAGCTCCATGACAGGTGTAGAGCAGACACAGAGGAGGAAACGGGGGAAACCCAGCGGACACCCACGTGAGCACGCTGAGAACCAACAAACTCCACACAGGCAGCAGCCCAAGAATTTGGTGCTACAAGGCAGCAATACTAACCACTGAGCCACTGTGCAACCCCAACTGCATTCTACACTTCAGTTAACTAGTGCAGTCCATGAGCACTGAGATATGAATGACAGTGAAGGTATATACAGCACACACAATTCAAATGACACCAATAACAAATCCCCATAGTGTGTGCTATTAACCATGAGTACCATCTGTGTTTAACAGGAATCAGCTATTCAATATAAGGGTCTTACTCACGTAAAACCTATGTGTATAAGGAAGTACTTTCTCACCCTTTAGTAAATCTTCTGTTCACCTTGAAAGCAAACCGACACAACAGGCAATACAAAGAGAATCAGCATTTTATCGAACCGATTATTTTCCACATCAGTCTCTGAGAACTGAAAGAGGCTAAAAATTGTATAAAATAACAGCTTTGGTCAAACTTTATAAGAAGAATTTATAAAAGGAATAAGATAGTGATGATACACCTTGTAAACTACTCTTTCTTCCTGAGTGAAAAATAAATTAGAGAAAAATAAAATGACTAAAAACAAAAAATCAAACCAGTGCAAGTTTCACCTGGATGACTTGGATCACAGATGTAAACAGTGGCCATCTCACTGTCATGGTTACTAGAATAGGTGTTACGAGAACTGATATTATTATTAATAATAATTATTAGAACCAAAAACGGATTCTGGAGAATAGTTTCAGGGCCTTACAATGAAGATAATGAAATGCAGAGACAGACACTGGAGAGGCAATATGATCCTGAAGCTGTGTATCAGCAACGCTGATAAACAATGAAAAACATTGTAATTTCCTATAGCACTTAGGCAATTTCATTTACAATTATGCTGAGAGACAAGACTGGGTTTTCACAAAGCACAAAACACAAGGGCTTTTTACTTGCACTGTATATTTCAGTATATTGAAATGTCAAAACAACTATTTAAGATTTTCTTTGCAGAATATTAAAATTTTCTATGTTATATGTACTAAGGTTGCTATAGTTTTCCTCAACCTAACTGCGGGTAGGTCGGTAGTGTCTCTGAATTATAATTTCAAATGACCTTGTTGGTCTACAGTAAAAACAAAGACCGTTTCGAACTTTATTCTTTGTTAACTGTGCACCCCTTCCAGTGGTTTTGGTAAATTACTGATGTAAGAGAAAAAAAATAGAAATCACACATTTAAACAGATATTCTGCACAAGTAAAGAAATTTTAGGACCAACAGGAACTGCAACATTTTATTGTAAGAAGGCCGTGGAATTCTGCGTTTGGCATAGGAACTCATTAGGTTCAAGGTATTAACATTTCTCTCAAAGCAAAAGATTTGGTCAAATGGGGGAAGAATGTTGATCTTCGCAGGAGGAAAAAAAAACAGTCTATTCCTCACTAATGTTTGTTTTTGTGTCCCTTGACATAATCAGCTGTTCCGAGTTTCGTGCTGAAAAGCCAACCTGCTAATCGGCCAAGACAGCAGAGACTGAGCTGTGCTGCGGAAGACCTGCCAGAGAGGAGCAGGAGGGGTAACGCAGATTAGGGCAACAACAGCTTCAGACATGGCACGTCTCAAGCTAGCGAAAGTAAAGAGGTTTATGACAGGTAGCGCTGAGCGAGATGAGATTACTCCAGCACGAAGCAGGGAAAAGGAGACATTTGAATATAATTTCAGATCCCTCGGTCTCGGAGTGACAGAAGATGGGTTTCTCCCTCATAAGTACAGCGAAGGAATGCAACAACTGCCTTTCTTAGGGCTGGTTCCGCTAGCTCTAAAAAAAGGCATGATTACAAGTTTTTTAAACAAGAAATCTGTTCAAACGGGTTTAAATTTGCTGACAGACGATGGATCGATTGAATCAAATCTCGTTATTCAATTCCCCTCGGAGCACTTTTGAACCACGTTAACGGGAATGAACAGAGTCTCATGCAAGTGACCTCAGCCACAAAGTTGCAAACACTTCGCTGGTTTGACGAGCGGGACTGGGCTGGACTTCAATAAGGTGTGGCGCACGTGTATCGATGGTGCAAGAAAAACCCCAGGATTATTCGGTCAAAAATATACAGTAAATGTATCCCAACTGATTGTAGGGCCCATAGCCGCAGGAAGGAATTTCCTGCAAGGAGTTTTCAACCATAAAGTATACAACTCTTCTGTCACTGATGGTTAGGAAATCACAGATAATGCAGCATACATAATTAAGCACAATTACTCTAATTAAGCATGATAGCAGGCAGCAAAGGAAATGGTATTTGTTATTCACGAAACACTGTAGAACTAATTAATCTCATTTTCATGTTGAGATGAACGCTTCTCCGTAAATCGTCAGGTTTTTACCAATTTAAATGAAATAACAGATTATACAAAGTAGGAGCTTTTATGGGGGAAAAAATAGCCTTAAAGGCTTGTGTCTTATTTTCAGCTATAAGGTTTCCAATCTCTTATTATTTTGTAAATAATTTCCAGGGAATGGCTGTAATAAGCTGTTCTTTCAAAATCTTGTTGAATTTTCGCTGTTTTTTTTTAATGGCTTCGCAAACCTCAATATTTAGTTACAGTAGCATCTCATTACCTGCCTCGACAATTTCTGTCGCATCGCTCAGTTTCAAGCTTGTGTGATCAAGATGCATTTGTCTGGGAGGCTGTGTTCCACGTGCCTAACTTTCTCACCTAGGGGGATGAGTCACACAGACAGGAGTCTCCCTCGTTGTCTTGCGAGCTCTTTATCTCTCCGGAGAACACGCTCTGCTCCTGGCACGCTGCATGCTTCGCGCTCCTATTAAAAAGTTCTGTTAAAAATTCCTTTTATTCTTTTTCTTGCTAAAACAAATGCTACAACCTGCCTTTGTAGTAGCGCATTTTACTCAGGACGCTATTCCTAGTTCCCCCTACTGGAAAAAAGAAGAAACTGCAGATAAAAACCAACTACAGATTCCTTGAACGACGTCTGAAATATCGTCTTGGCTATAAATATTGCTGCAAGTAATCTTGTATTTATAATGTCGTGTGTCCTGTACACTGAAATTCTTTTAACTCACGAAGGATGTTTTTTTTTTCTAGCTTGCTCGTTCGGATTTTACTGTCGTCTATGAGCCACTGACGACAAAGATTATTTATTGGTTAAGGCCCCTGGCTAAATGTTTCTCCACTTTACCCCTGACCTCTAGCAGTACATCACGCAGAGATTCACTGCGCTGCAATCAGCTGACGAACAGGCCTTTTTATAGAGGTGTCCATAATTACCCAATGGAAAAAAAAGCTGGTGAGCTGGTATTTATTGGCTTCCTATTGGTAGGGGTGTCTGAGCTTTCATACACAGTGAAAGGACTCGTGTTTATTTATTAACTCTGAGATTATGGCATCTTCTAGCACTTGCTGAAAAACAGGCAATAAAGCAGAGGACAAGCAATATTGCAGACTTTACAAGAGCTGTCTTTAGTGAAAGCAGGACCAGCTGGAGCCCCTAGGCCTTGAGACCATATTGCTTGTGAGAAGCCCTCCGTCAGTATTCATGTAGCGCAGCAATCTTTAGTGTGCAAGACTTTGTTATGCGTGTTGGCATTACATAATGGGTTTTCAGTACAAATTCCGATTAAGACTGAATTGCAGGAAACACGTTTATTTATACATGTACAGTATATATATATATGCATTTATTATGTAATTATGTTATTCTTACGTGATTACGTTATTAAGGATTGCCTGCACACTGCTTGCATTCTATCAAGCGCAGCATGTCGTTAGCTATAACCCAGGCTTTTCGGTGATTTTTATTCTGCACACGTTTTTTTTTTTAATTGCTGTGGTAAGGCAACTGCAAAATTGGAAAAATTCTTAGCTTTTACTGCTAGGGAGCATTGCGTTTTTGAGGAGATCTTTACAGTCTACTAAGGAAGAAAACTGATTCTTCACCTTCTGTTTTCGGTTGTTGTTAAGTTTGTTCTTGCAGGTGCTGTACTCTCTGGGAGACTTGGTAGGCTATGTCCGGCCTGCTAAATCAATACACATGAAACTGTGAGCTGTTTCCTTTAAAGCCTCATTTGCACTTTGAAAATAGTCAGGAAATGGAATCGACATAGAAGAGGGTGAATTTGAGAGGGCAGGCCATGTTTTTCAGTACTATTCCTATGAGCTGAGAGCCTAATTAAACACAAGCAATACCCACTGCAGCAGAACATACCTGAATCTGTCTGTATTCTGTAAATGCAGATCAAGGAAGATTTTGCTTTGAGTATCGTTAACCCAGTATATGCGCCCTTAAAAACCTGATTTGAATGCAAATGCTGCTTTCTTACGTTGTTTTTACTGTTTACGGTAACTAAAAACGTCTAACATTTAATATCTTCCTGAAAAAATCCTCTGAATGCCATCACAAAATACAATGTGTATGTCGAAGGAAGAAATTATTTTACTGTTATGATATGTTCTGTGACTCTAATGATTTTGAACAAATTAAGTCTTGCCGGAATTATTGGTGGTAATTGCAACAATTCAGTTTATGTTGTGCGTCTTTGTAAAAACATTTTCTAGAACATATTTCTGTGTGCTGTTTGCAGGAATGTATACTGCTGGAAGTAAGCATGTAAGTGCTCATTTCAACAGCATCTAAAATGTCCATGATCTCTATCTGGTTTCACAGGAATATTAAAGTCTGAATGATATTATCAGTTAAATGCATTGAAAATGGAAAATGTCAAGAAGTGCTTCACCTGATTTGCAGAAGCAATCTCCCAGACATATTTTGACTCTGATTGGTGTATACAGGCATGATTACAATGGAAATCAAGGCTCAATTCTGTCTGTTCCTTGCTTGGAAGCTGATTTTCAGTGTTTACCTCCAGTGAATTATTTGCTTTGAATTTCATGTACGTAAAATGAATCTGTAGGCATTACAAAACTTGCAAGCATATCGTGTGGGAAGAAAGAGGGGTGGAACATTTTTTTCTGTATTGTCTAGGATTTCTGTTTTCATTTTATTGATTTGAGTCACAGTATTATTTTATTAATCCAAAGCTAACCTTTGTTTGGGAGAAAATGGCTTTGAATTCTAGTCATTGCACCTCATTGGGTCACATTTTTCCTTTATTGTACTTTTATTTCACATAAATATGTATTTGTTGGCACATTATTTTCCTTAGACGAATGCACCAAATTCTTGAACCCTTCATGAACATTTAAAAACCAATATGACAGTGCTGTCTTTTTTTTTGCAAGTACCTCTTTATTTTGATCTTTAGCTGAGGCTTAATATTTCTGATGCAATATTTTGACAGTCCACATAAGTAAACTCAGCTTACATAGTCATTAATACATATAAGCCCTGTAGCCCTTAGGCAAAACCAAAGGGTACTCCCCTTGTGGCATTACCATGGGCAGGACATGATATTCTGAGGCAAAAGGCACTTACAACAATTTTAATAGCAAGGGAATAGGTAATAAAAGGTTCAGTCCAGTTATGTTAAGGTTTTTGTACTCAGACTCGGAAACAACAGATTCATGTCTATGAGAGGCACACGAGCGAGGGGCCTGAAGAACAATCACTGACAAGTGTCGCTGTGAATGACAGCCATGAGCACAAAGCATTCTCTTTTTCATACATGACACGTGGCTGCTTGGTCACATAGAAGGACCGAAGCAGCCTGCTCTAACTAGGAGATCCCCAGAGGTTGTTAATGGAGCCTGTAAGTGACGGTTCAACAGAACAGCATTCATTAATTACATATTGCATTTAATAAGGCAGAGAGACGTGTTCTGCCATGTGATTTCTCAGTTCGTTCTTCTGGCCTGGTAAAAGCATTGTCCTGTCGTCACCACACCTAACACACACACACACACACACACACGGTCTGTTTCGCAATTAAATGATGTCCATTGCAGCTCTTCGATAAAAACTCAGTCCACCTCTGTGCTCAGAAATCCTCCGCGCGGTTTACCTCAAGAGCCATTTGCTGTATCCCAGCTTTAATGAAGAAATATATTTGTTTTTTATTGTGACAGAGGTTCTGTCTATTTTTTGCTTTGATGTTGTGCTCGCCTTGCTATTTTTAGCTTTCCAGTGTCCCCCTCTACAGTTTACACCCAGGCACAGTAATACATGCTTAATCATTTATAATACAAAACTGAGGAACAGTTTTTTTTAAGTGATGGTCTGCAATCTACAAGAGTTTATTTTTCAAGTTGTAGGTTTTCCTCTTGAGTAGTGTAAGTTTGCCCATTGACAGTTTTCTCTATAAAACCCGTCACAGCCCTAAGGTCCTGCTTGGCCCTGCTTCGTGCCTGCAGTGGGCAGGCACTTACATCTTCACTGGCCATGTCACCAGCTGTGGGAGTTAGGGGCTCATCTGGCTGTGAGAAGCAGTGGTCCCTGTACCTGTGTCCATTTTCTGCTCTGTGCTTCCTGCGTTCTCTGCTCTTCCGTAATTCCTGCAGCCTGTCGGTCACGCTCCCACTCCCTGCTATCCTGGCCCTCTCGTTGCTATGTTACAGTAGCTCCGTGTCTCCCTGTGAGTCCCACACTGCCTCAGCCATCTCTGGTCTGCCTGTTGCGTCTTTGGCTAACAGCGGGGGTTGGGCTCAACAGGTTTCAACAACAGCCGTCAGAGACTCCAGGGAGTTTGGCTTATGGTTTCCTCTAGTGACGAGCCAGGTTGATTTTTCCTGCATGCACTTTGAAAACCAGTAAAATATCCAGGACCTCAGCAGAAACACCTCAGACCGGTCCAAGACTCTTCCTCTGGTCTTTAATTCCTGTAGCAGGTGTGGGGTTATGGCGATGTGATCATTGACCCTGAATCTCTTGGAACTCGTCTTGAAACATGGAAAGAAAGGTTTTCTGTGTCTGGATGTAAGAAGGATAGACCCAACTGACGGCACCTGCTTGCTCTGTGAGACATTCCCCGCACTGCAGTCGTGCAGGGAATTACAGAGATTTTGTGATAAATTGCGACCCGAGCACTTAATAGGTGGTTTAATTTTGTGGCGACATTGTGTAATGTCTTTGGCAGAAATCGAGCTGGCAGCGGTACTCCTCTGTACAATGGACCACTGCGTTCATAAAAATTGAATCTACCGAAATTAAAAAGACAAATGTATTCTGGAACCTGAAATACACAATTCTCCGGTGCTCATCTAATTTTTTACATCAAGAACCACAGCGTTTTTTTTTTTAAATATGCAATCTGTCAGGTACTGCGTATTTCTCACCATTTAGACTGACGTTTTTTGTTTCTGTTCTGTTTAACAGCATACTCACAAACACTGTGCAACATAATATTCAACCATAATTCAACAAATCAAAAACCCAGAACCCTATACCCCAGATTTTTTTAAGTCCTGGCCTCCACCTGTTGCTCAGTAAGAAAATTTTGTCACTCGTGGCTGAGTGAAGGTCACTTTAGTTTCCACGATGACATCCTCAATTTGTTTTTTTCCTGTGTTTCTGCTATTTAATAATATCACCAGTGTCTTGGCGCACTGATGTTAAGGTTCTCTATACGTGGCAGGATTTTTATGGGGGGAATTGCAGGGAATGATCGACACAGAATAAAAAAGATAACTCAACAAATTTTTTACAAAAATAAAAAACGGGGCTCTGCTTTCTCTCTGATAAGTGTTAAAGACACAAAAGAACAAGTGGCGAGCGAAATAGGCTAAATCATGGAAGTTATGGGAGGGGTTGTATTCGACGCTGTTTGGATCGTAAACAGCGGCACACCCGGTTAAAACTAGACATTTTTACACATCAGGAATTAAAGTTAAACGAATGTTTTTTAATATATATATATATTTCCAAGAAAATTCAGTAACGCCAGCCCCGAATTAAAGTAGTTTCGTTGGCCGCAGGGCCGACGCCATTTCTGAAGACAAGCTGAGGCCCGTGTGAAGACAGTAATGGCGATTTCGCCTCCAAGATGAACCCGTGCAGTCACAGCCTTAAACCAGAACTTAAGTGGAAAGCAGACCCAGGCTGTGGGATTTACCATGAAGGTGTTATAAGGGATCTTGCAGAAACATTTTGGATTTGTCGGGCTAGATCCCACTCATCCCCCCCCCCGAGGCCCTGTATGACTGGAGAGAAAATGGATGGGCGGAGAAGACGACTTCGCTTCTGAACACCCGCGGCTCGTTTTTAAACCCGTCTTCGGTTTCGACGTTTCCAAAATGTCGCCACGGCTTGGCATAACTGACTTGGCCGTGTTGTGCGCACACTGTCCCGGCTAACGGTTATTCTCTCTGGCGCGGGAGGCCGTGGAGCGAACCGAAGGCCTCCGACGACCCGTCACACAGCGCTTCGTGTTTCTTTCTAAAATAAACTGAAATCTCCTGATCTCATCATTAAATTTGCGAGGACAAATGGAGAATGGAAAGGCAAACTGAAGCGGTGAGTCAAATTTCTGCAGGCTTTTATTATGTAATAATATAATAATTGTTATACAGTACGAAGGCAGAGCGAATTAACAGAGTCAAGTGCCTTTTTAAAGTGATTGATTTCGGGGAGTGATATCTTTTTAATCCCTGGGGTTCAGATCATTTAGGTTGCTGTTCATCTTTTGGTATTTTAGCAGACGCATTAAAAAAGTGATTTGATTTTTATTTCCACCAGTCTTGATGTTTTTTTAAAACTCTACAGCATGTTTGACCAAATTTATATTTAATTGAGTCGTTTTTTTTTTTACTTTGCGTTGTGAAATATTATAATGACGGGCGTGCATTAAGGCCCGGTGTTCTTTGTAGTATTTATTTCCAGAAATAAAGTAGTGGTACTTCAGTTTTTTTCAGAAGTAAAGTAGTAAATAAATTCGGTACTAAATATGTAGCAGACGGTTTGGGTGAACGGTTGGACACTTTCGGTTCTGACGTCCAGCAAATAAATACAGCAAATTAATCTTTTTCAAATCCGCGTGATTGAGCCTGAAAATTGTGACCGAAGTGATGAGAAGTTTTTTTTTTCTTTTTGATCGTGCGTTTCCATATACGCGATAGCCTTGCCGTTATATTACTAATATTATTAGCAGCACTGATATGACTCATGCTTCCGAGTCACTCAAAGAAATCACTTTATAATCCTCGATTCAGTGATTTGCAAGCAATTCAGACTGGAGGGCTATCACGAACCCAGCCAATCTACATACCTAATGTGTTACTGAATATATATATATCCTCTATGCGAGGTGTCTATTGGTAGAATTGGAGAGAAATCGCGACTCCTACTGTACCTCTATACTGTACTCATAAAACTCGTGTCATTTACCTAATTCAGGTGGGCAGCTGCGTCAGCATGCGTAGGCTGCAAAGGAACAATAGGCTTATTCCTTGCTGAAAAGAGGCTCCACGGCCGAAACGTTGTGTTTTCTTTCTTCTCTTTTCAGCATGAAATAAGCCTATTACTTGTTCATTTATCTAATATACCATAAAGAACCTACGTTAATTCATGTAATGTTAATGAAGAAGTGAAATCAATATCTGAAAGAGCGCACACACACACCAGAAACAGGCATTTCTGCTGTTCGTATGTAACGTAAAAATCCTCTCGCATTATATCAAGGAAAACAAGAGTCCATACACGGGAAATCCTCAATGCATATCGATTGATTTAATTGTTAGTTTAAGCATAGCAAAGCGCAGAAGTAAAAGAAGCTCGAAAAAGACAATCAATATACACTGTAATACTCTCAAAGGGGATTACGTTTGTATTATTTTACTATACACCAGCATTATACACCCCATTCAATCCTTCAGTTCTTTAGTGCAGTTAATTGTTCATCTCCCCAGTCGGTTTATAATCGAGGAGCTGTCTGTCAGGAAGTATTCCACCGTTGCAGTCTGATGAGGCTGGCTGGACAGCGGCAGTAATTGCTCCATCCTTCTTCTCTCCCCAGATGTTCAGATTAATAAAACACCGCTACTTCGCCACGGCCGGCGCTCTGTGATGAACGAGGGACAGTCTGAAGCGTGGAGTGGGAGAGGGCAGAAAATCAAGGTGGTGAAGGGGCCGCTCGCTCCAGGCATGAGCGGGATCGTGCCCAGGACAGTGTCGTCGCACTGGAACAGCGAGGGGTAGAAACCCCTTTAGCTCTTTCATTGGCGGTTCAGGAAAATGAGTGACACGGAGGGCGTGGTAGTTGGCGGTTTTTGTATCCTGAGTTCAGGACCGTGGTACTTTCTATGTGGAGTTTGCATGTTCTCCCTTGCTTTTTTTTTTTCCCCCATCAAAAACTTGCCATCTAGTTTACCTGTGTTTTGCCTCATCCTCGGTGTAGATCCATATTGTGCGCTGTGCTTTCAAGACGGGATCTGCCGAGAACCTTATCAGGGACAGTGGCTTCCCCATAATGGGTGAACTGGAGCGATAGTGGTGATGCTCTTCTAAGCACAACCTTTGATGCCGTTTGTGGAATGGGGAAAAAAGAATAGACAAATGTTGCATAAAATAATGAAAAGCTTTGAATTTAACCATATCCTGCCCTGCTCTAAGGATTGTTTTAATTGGGTATATTCAGCCAGTCCAGTGACATAAGTGTTTATTAATAACAGGTATTTCCTTTGTACAGTTACACTGCAGTATCACCTATTGTTTTCAGTCTGTTTATCCAAGGTGTGTGGTGGGAAGAGGTAGTGTAGGGGAGTGTACTTTCAAATAACTGATTACATTCATTAACCAAGACAGCAATGCACAGATACAGTATTTTGCCCATTTTATATTATTCCTCATAAAAAACACGAAGCAGCTTCATCAGCACTGAGACCTAGGTCATTTCCTTTCCCCTTTAAATCCATTCAGGTGCAGGCAATAAAAATCAAATGTCACCTGTCAATCAAATGTCACCTATATTTCCATATATGCAATATCAATCTCACTTGGTAGTTATGTATTAGCATGGTGATCGGGGTGTTCAGCAAGCCCGAAAGAGTCCGTAGGGTGAAAACTAGGGATACCTGATTATTACGTGATCCAAAAAAAATCAGGGGAAATGAGATTTTGGGAGGTTTCTTTTGGTCTGACGCGACGCATTATGTTGACGTTCTCTGGTGTCTCAGTCGACCTTTTGCATTCCTCTAATCTCATTTCTGTCCACTGTCGCCTCGATGGTGCTCTTTGACATCTTCGATGCTGGTGTTGTGACCAATGTGACGCAGCAGTTTTCTTACCGCGCTAAATCAAGCATTCGAGGCAAAAGCTCAAATGTCGAAGTCCAGGATTCTTCCGGTCTCTTCTCTCTTGTGTGGGGAATAAAGTGCTGGTAAAATGTGCGAATCCAGTTTTACACGGGCAGGGATTCATGACTACGTTGCCATTATTTCAACAGTCAAGAAGCACATTCTATATATACATACACGTGTGCAAATATATAGGCAAAATACATTTTGCTCTCCTTTTTTACATTAAAATGAAGCACATGAGCATATTACACAGCAGGTGGAAGGAAAGCTGATTATAACTTACTCTCAAAAATTCAAAGAGTAGCACTGCACAAAGAGGCTGGAGTGCAAGAGAGAGAAAACCTGCACAAGGTGGAGATGGTTCCACAAACTGTAACCTTAGCAACAACATGCTTTAACACAGAGTGGCGTGCACCAGGCAGCAGCAGCAGTCTATGCAAATGCTCATATGGGTCTGACAAATGCCTGTGCTTAACGTCCTTTGCATTTATTGTATTATTATTACTGTATCATTTGTTACACTGTGGCTGTGTTGCCTGTGTTAAGCTGCTGTTGCACTGCAATTTCCCTCACCGGATCAATAAAGTATCTATCTATATATACGTAGCATGTAAGGATGTCTGCAGCTTTTGGAGAGTTTTGACCCCTGAATCTTCATCTGAGTTTGTGAGTTATGTTTAATTTTGCCTTTAATGTTGTGGGGGGGGCAGTGAACAAAACAACACATGATCAGCACAGCTGGCCTTTATTCACCTTTATATTTGTACTTTCTAAAATATTGTCATATTTTTATTTAAAGAAAGTTGTGATTTTGAAATAATGGATTTGGTGCTGATGATGGCCTGAAATGAGGTTCTGTTAAACTACATCTATATTGAAATCAGGCATGCTCTCTCGGGATATCTAAAAATGATTAAGTCTCTACTCATGAGCAGTAGAACACATGGCAATAATTGTTTGCGTTGATTGCATTATTTCTCTTGATAAAAGGGTAGATAACCTTTCATTACTGGCACTGAATGAGTCAACGGGCAATTGCAGCTGTTGGAAGGTGGTGTAGTTTTTTTTCACAAGTGGAGAAGAGTGGGAAACAAGCCCAGAAATGTAAATGAATGATATTTTATATTCTCTTGCTTTATTTAACAAAGGTTGTGTAGAGGTAGATCTCATTTTATGTGGCTGATAACATTGCTGAAAAACGCTGCATAATTCAAAAGCTTGTAAGTTAAAAACTAATTCCCAGAAAGAATGCATAGAAATAGAGAGAAATGTGTTTTGGGGTCCACTCCTAACCAAAGCGTGGAACAGATTAAAGGAATAAACAGATTTATTCGTTAGATGTTTATATACAGTAGTTATATTCAGTCCTTTAGCTCTCAGTGAGTCTTTTAAATTTCTTTTTTTTTAAATCTGATAAGTGCCATTACAGATAATATCTTCTCCTTCAGAGTTTTAGGGGATTATTAATGGTAGACTTATTGAATTGTTATATGTATTGAATGTTAAGTTTGATTTTATTTTTATTTTCTTTAGATGCCTAAATATGCAGGGTTTTAAATACAAATTAATTGCAATCAATTTCACTAAGGTTTTTTTTTCCCTCACAGTAGCTTGTCTTGTTGTGTGTGCAGGCCAGGGGGAAATGTTGGTCAGGACACCACGGTTACACCCCCTACTCAGGTTTTGAGGAACACCCTGAGATTTTTAATGATCACAGAGAGTCAGGACCTTGGTTTTATGTCTCATCTGAAGGACGGCGCCTTTTTATGGTATAGTGTCCCCTTCACTGTACTAGGGCATTAGGACCCACAAATACCACAGGGTGAGCGCCCCTCACCGGCCCCTCTAATAACTCTTCCAGCTGCATCCTGAGCTTTCCCAGGAGTCTCCATCCAGGTATGGACCAGGTTCACAGCTGCTGAGCTTCAGTTGCCAGGTGTGAGTTGCAGGGTGATATAGCTGCTGGCTAAACATGCTGTATCTTTATTTGTATCCCCTGTGCACTTTATTCCTGTTCTTGATTTGCTTGACACTGTGGAAACAGAGGTTCCATATCTGCCTCAAAATCTCTTGGCAGGCTCTTATCTTTTACTTTTTGTGCAGAAAACACCACAAACCTTGCTTTTATCCCTTGCCAGAAAGCAGCAGGAGGCAATCTTCTGATAAAAGTATCAAACGCCCCTTCAGACTAGTGGGCCCATAGCCTGCTGTCCGTTATAAATGTGAAGGGTGAGAGGAGGCTTTTGAAATGAGGATGCTCTGCTGAAGGGCCTCTCTGCCTGCTAGGAAAGTTCAAGCTGTGGTAGAAGCAGGTTAAAGAAGAGCTCTCATAATGGATGTGGGGCTTGCATGTGCAGGTTTCAATACCTCTCCATCTGTTCTGGCCCTGAAGAATCTCTTCTGTGCTTTCTACTTGATTTCTTTCAATTCGTAACATGGCAGGAAATAAAATAACACAAGTGGGGTTGAAAGGGTCTCATTCTGTTGAAGCCTGTGTGTGTTCTGATTACTTTTTGTTCTTGCAAGCACTTTCATGGCTTTGTTCTACACCTCTCTCTCTACACCTGTTTTTCAGCATTTTGTGCTGCAAAAATAGAAGAGACAAAAATATCAGTTACCGTGAAATAATTGAGGTGGCAGCCAGGATGTATGTGCCCACAGACTATTAACCTCAGCAGCTCTTGTGGCTGTGCAGAAGTCCCCAAGGACAAGATGACTGTTGTGTGAGAGAGCACAGGTCCAGTGCAGCCTGACGTCGTCCTTCACTTCTGCGGTGGTTGCACGCTATTATCGCTTCAGCCCAAAAGTAAAAATAAAATCCTTCTTGCAGTTTTAAAGGTTAATAAAAACAAGAGGGTGTTTTGGGTAAGACACACCCCTCTTTCACTGGATACTAATCCTGACTGGGCTTTATAAAAAGGAAACTCATGTTTTTATAAAAGCATTTTTGTATATTACTCAGTATTGAGCTCTATCTTTTAGAAGACTTCACAAGCTTTGCTAACGTTACTCAAGAACTGATGAGGTTAATGCTGAGAGATGAGTAATCTTCTCTGTGATTGCAAGGATTTGGCAATCTAAGTTGTAAATCTAGAGCCCAGCAAAATACATAAGCCGATAATGTTTTCACACCTTCTGAAAACTGGATGTCACACGTACAGAGACACTCACGCAAAAGCCACCATAATTCGCAAATGGTTTCATCTTCTTTACTTAAATAAAGTTGGTAATTGAAGTTAAGTGGGTCTGACAGTGAATTGATGTTCTTAAGAAGCAGTAACATTGCACCACCACTGAAAAAGACTGAGGAGTCAAGTTGTTGCCAGCTGCAATTTATCACTGAAAGGCTGTCAGATATGATTGCAGTGAATCACTCATAAGAAAATCGCATTTTCCACTGTGTTACTTCAGAGGTATGAGCTGAAATTCAGTTTCGGGTAAGGCCTTTTAGTCATAAATTGTTCTTCTTCCTGAACAAGGTTCCTGCCTGTTAGTCTTCTATCTGTGTCTTCTAGTCACTTCATTGTGATCATATTGGAGGGTGATGTTTAAATATTAGAATTTTTAAAAGCCAATGGGCTGTACTTGGATTGTTTAAGGTGCCTTGATTAAAGACTGCAATAATGTACTGAATTTATTCTTCTTAACGGCTTGCATCACTAGTTGTAGGATGAAAAATGTGGCTGTAATAGATCATGGAGCAATCGGAAACACATTTCTCCCAATTATGCCTGGTACCTTCAGTTCATTAAAGACACCATTGTTGGCTGCTGGGTAAATTATGCAGCACCATTAGAAAAACCATTAGGCTTCATCCTGCTGCTAAGCAATTACAGCAGCGAATCTTTAACCTCCATAACCTGCAGCTGTTACACTTTCCTGTGCGGTAAGCAGGGATGCTCATGTGTCATTACAAGTTGCTGCAGAGGTGTGTGGTCAAAATGTGGAATCCAGTTTGGGTTTCAGTGGAGAAGTAGCAAAATCCTCTGCTGGGAAGCAAGGATTACTGCAGTGTAGTTCTCCAAGTTCCAGTGCTTTTTAAATACTCCTTTTTTTCCCTCACATACACTCCTAGTGCACCAGATCAGCAGCTCAATATAAGAAGGACAGAGTTCACCTGAAATTCACGCTAAGGGCATATAGTACATAGCACCAATTGTCTGTTTTTCTTTACCTTTTAAGGTGTGTTAAATGCTTTTCACATGGAGGTAGTTTGTGCATTGCCTTTCATGTATGAGTGACTGGACAGAGATGTATGAGGCTGGAGTGCAGTAAAGTTTAAATTCAAGACATACTGAGCTCTGCCAGAGTATATTCAAGGATATGAAAAAGAACGAGAGTCTGACATTGTCGTTTTGCTACTGACCGAGAGAGGAAGAGATGGCAAAGGTCAACATCGAAAGGCGAGGCTGAGTGAAAATGGGCATTTTATTTCTGCTAATTCATTGCAGTGGCGTAAGACTGTAATATGCTAAGAGACAGAGCTAAAATTTTGGTTTCCGGAGCAGATCGCAAAAGATGCTCTCTCTCTTTTATTATACAGCTGTGGCAGAATGAGGTATTGCTTTTCAGGGGTGTTAACTTTGAAACCGTAAAGCTTTTACTTGCAGCCAGTTAGCACTACCATAATTCATGAAGAATAAATCCCATGTTCCGAATGTTGTGTGGGCATGGAATATGTTGGCTGTCACATCATCATTTGCACTGGCAGGGACAAATAGCACTCTTATAAATAAGTCTCTGCTATATCAGCCTAAAGTGCTGGCAGGATTAATGGCCCAAGGGGGCTAAAGGCTATTTGTATACAGTCGATAAGGCTGCTGTGTTTATTGTACTGATAATGAGATGCAGCCGAGTTATTATTGATTTCTTCTAAGTGAGCATTCTGCCAATACTACTCAGTCAGACTTGTCCACCTTTATCTCAGCAGTTCCCCCGTAAAAAAATGGATTTTGAGTTTAAGTTATTGTCAGGATATCTGTCTATGTATATGGCCAAGTACAGCTAGATAGAGTTGCATCCTCCTGTCTGAGGATCTAAAACTATTTCATTTTGCAGTACAATTTGAAATTGTAAGTAGGGGGAGGAAATAAGTTTTGTGAAGTGTCAATGCAGTATATCGGTGGATATAAAAAGAAGTCAATGTAAATCAATCTAACTTGAATTTTCTTTATTTTGCATGAGAGAGTTTTTAGCTACACTTTAAAAATAGGTTTGTGCGTGCACTTAGTATGTGATCTAGAGATGTTTCTGATGTATACAGCCTGTATTTTTTGGTGTCTGTGAGCACTGATGTTATGGGAATTGCTGAGAATGAAGTGCTTTCTCGGAAGAGTTGTTTCACAGCTCACCAGCTGGCGATATTGATTGTCATTTATAAATGTGAAAGCTGACCCTCTAGAGCACAGGAGGCCCTCAGGTAAGCAGACGTGCACTTCCAAAGCCTCAAAGTCTGAGCAAAGCCAGCTAGCATTATTTACTAGCCACGGAATAACTTATCTGTTTCTGTTTGACCCTGTAAGCCACTCAACAGCACAGGGAAAATTTCATTTTATAAAGTCATCACTTACAAAAATAAAATGACAAGGTTCTGTGTTACACTCTGCAGTAACAAACAAAAACAATGGAAATTGAGGCAGGAATTGGGACAAAGAAACAGAAACAGTGAAAGCTACAGTCACATATAAGGCAATAACATTTCAGGCAGTACTTTCCAACGAGCATTCAATTGGATTGATTTTCAAAGCTGTTCTTAATTCAAATTCTTGTGAAGAGATGCAGCTCGCACATTATACTGCAGAAAACGTGCAAGAAAAACATTGCGGCCATTATTTTTCCTGCCATGTGAATGGAATAAAATGTGCTAATGTAATGGTTTGCTTTTTTGTTACTTTGATTTGATAATAAAAAAGAAATCCACCATGAGAAAAAATTCTAGATTTGGGTAAAACCTTACCATTCTCGCAGGTATGGAGACCTAAAACTGAAATTTCTGCCACTGCACTCTTGAAAAGCGTTTCATCAAGGCACTGCACATACGCTCGTATATATATACAGTACATCGATAGACATGTAGACAGATGCTGTGGATTATAAAGATAACTAAAACTGCATGTGATTTTTTGATCTAGTGTATCTAGCAGGCTGATTTATTTGCATGGATAAGAGCAGTTAGGCTTTCCAATGAGGGCTCCTGCCTGATGTATGAGTTAAGACGGAGAAAACCCTTTGATCAGAAAAAAAAAACCAGAGGGCACAGAAAGGCTTTGCTCAGGATGGAGGTCTATCAGCACTGCTTTGCCCTTCTCTCACTGGACAGAATAGCAGCTGCAAAACACTTAAGTGTGCTCTCATTGTATTTATCATGTGGATACTAATAAAGAAAGGGAAAAAAGACATCAGGCTGGATAGGGAAATACATCACTTAAAGCCATCCATCGATCCATGATGAGCCGGCTTGCCTCACCATTCAGGCTCCAGGGAAACGCTAAAGGCAGGAGTTAGCCACTTAAAATGACAGCACTCTTTCCAAGTCAGACATTGGCAACATGATGTTTTTTTTTCTTTAAAAATTGGGTCTCTCTCAAACAAACATCATGTTTCTCTTTAAGAAAATACAGGCTGCTGGGGAGGAGGACTTGCTGTAACAATAAAAATGTTGAATGGCAGTGTTCCATGTACATCGTGGTAATTTGTGTCAGTTTTACGTGGGTCTTGGTACAATGCAGAAGCCTAGAAATGGAGCCTCATCCTTATCTTACACTGTGCATCGGAGAGGTTAAAATTCGGGTGACATGTTATCTCGGGAGATCATATCCCAAGAATCCATTTCCACGCTGCTTACAGGACATTGAACGACGGATAGGGATGCAGGGATTCCTGCATGGTAACCTTCTGGAACAGATTCCGGGCTCATGGTTCCTCCCCTCATCCCCGACAGTGATACACTGGCGCTTTCACTGCTGGTCAGAAATACCTGTGTATACCCTGACGGTCAGCATCTGTTTCACCATCGAAGGGGCATCTGTGACCCCAGATTGAGCATTCACCCCTTATCTGTACTCTGTTTTCTGTCCATTAACCAGTTCTCACTCCAAGGACACGCTCTACCTTGAAAACCTAACTCAGCTGCACTAAGGAGAGTCAATATTCTATTTTTATTGAAAGCTTTCTGAATATCTATATGTTCTGTTTGAATCTATTACTGTTGTTGCTTGTTTAAGGAACTCAAGCAAGTTAATTATAAAAGACTTACCTTTTCAAAAACAATTTAGCTATCCACTGGAATACTTTTGCCATTCAGATGACCTTCTAGTTTAGTTCTAATTATCATTTTCATAACCCTACATGCAATAAAAGACTTTTGGGCTATAATTACTTGGTTCAGTTTTGTTGCCCTTTTAATGGATTGAAGCAAGATTAGCAATTTTCCGGTCAATGGGTATTATCCTGTCGTGTGTGACTGTCGGAAGAGTTTTGTTTCTTTAAGTGCAGTTCCATGAGGCTCTAGAGCTGTAGGTGAAATGTTCCTAGTATACTAGTATATGTAAGACTAGTGACTCTTCTGTGCTGACGGACCTTAATGTAGAATATTGTGTTTAATGAGGTATGATGTCAGTGTTTTTCCTGGTAACCCCGTGAGTTTGATAGTATAAAAAATCAATTTAATGGACATTAGTCCTTTCTCTTTGTCTAGAGATTTTCCATTGTTATATCCAAGACATTTCATTTCATCCTATACTGTTCTTTTCCTGTTGTGATACTGAAAGAACCCTTTCTTATTTTAGACTGAATTACGGTATTCTTTTCTTTCTCTCTCCCTCTGCTTTCTTTGTATCCTTTTCTACAAGTTCTGTTGATTTATCATGCATTTCTTGAACTGGATGTTTTTTTTATAATTTTGTATAGTCCTTTCTTTCTCCTTATATTTTCCTTAGTTGATTTTATTTAACCATTTGGGCCAGTGATTTATAGTTTGGAACAGTTAATGAGTTGATTTAACCTATTTAATGTACTGTAAAGCCTGGTGGAAATCAAGACTGAAAAACAGAAAGGAATCAGTATGCCCATGTTGATAAACCCTTTTGATGACAAATGCTAATCAACATGATGCATTTACACTATAAATTATTATCATAATGGATGTTTGAATTTCGGGGAGTATAGCAGACTCCTATCACTATGCCTCTTGAGTTTTGTTTCAGTATTCTAACCCATATAGATTCATTTAGTTTACTTTCCCTGCTCAACTATTGCTTTCTATAAATAGGTCTACCCCTTCTTTTATGCAGAACCTCCACCAGTTGCTCCGATACTTAAAAAAGGAGTTAAACTTGTTTTTTTCTTATTTGGTCTGCAACAGCGTGGTTCAACAGAAAACAGTAATTTGTTCAAGACGGATATATCTGCTTCAGTTACACATTACGTAATATATTTCTGCATATTATGATTGTCCTTCATGTGGATCATGCCTGTGTTGGTTAAGAAGCAGCTTTGTTCAATTTCATGGCTAAGCACCTGTGTTGAAAGACAGATGTAAGATTTAACCTAATGATTTAGGTCTGCTAGTTGGGTTTATATATACATTGACTGTGGCAGAATCGCAAATTGCACACTTTGTTTTGTTTTTAAGACTACAAGAGATCATGCTCAAGGTAGCAGAGAGTATGCCTTGGAAGGAGCTTAAGAGCGAGGTGCACTGTGTTTTCCTGGCGTGTTCTTTGTAGGCTGTACTTCTCTTTGTAACTTAATGGAGGATGAGCCAGGCCAGGTGGCGTCGGGAAGCCTGCTGCCCATCTATCTCAGAGCAGAGGCCAGACAGGCTCTATCAGCTGTCACTGTTCCAGACAGCTCCGTCTAGAAGACAGCTAGAAGATTGAATTTACATAATACAGCAGGACCTGATAAATCATTGTTTCTTGCATATCGTCTAGTTTTCATTGCTTGCTAGAACTTAATTTTCACAGCCCTTCAATATTATTTTTCCACATCGTTTTTTTCTAGCCTGGGTTTATGTAGAAAGTTTTGTCCTAATTCTCACCTAACACCCGGCCACTAGGGTATTAATACAAGCCTCTAGACTGTTCTATCCCACCGTTGCTCACACTAACACCCCTTCACCACCCCAGTTTAAATGGCAAGGCTGTAACCCCCCAAACCAGCGGGGTTAAAACCAACCATATCGTTAACACTTATATCTCGATTGCAGTTGCTGGTCTTAGTATGGAGCTGCAATTCTAGACAAATCTATATGCAACATCACTGTGAAAATGGCTTTGTAATTTCATTCACTGGCACCAGTAAAACTCCTGCCATGTAAATCTTACTGTTAAAAATGTTTGTTAATTCTAATCTAGATCTAATTAATCATAGCCTACCCTTTGCTGACAGGTACTGTACATACGCCTGTTACTGAATCAAACAATTTTTTATTTTTTTTCTTGATGCGGTAGAATTTACTGAGCTACAGGGAAGAAAAAGAGGCTGTGATTACATTATCATTATTTTGTCACATCACCAGATGGCAATTTTTGTAAGCTGCAGAAATGACCAGGTGTAAAAATGAGAGATCTAATAATAGCGGAGATGCTGCATCTGTGAGAGAGCTTGCCTGGCATCGGTTTTTAAGTCAGAGTCACTCAGCCAAGCTTCGTCTGAGGTTCTGTCATGATGATGACAGCGGAATCCGCTGATGATCCCAAATGAGAAGCACAACGAGATGCAGGATGCAAAGTGCACCCGTCTTTATGGCAATGCCTTGTACTGCGGTTATGACTGAACAAACCCTTTATTAAGTCCTTGATTAGGATAAACACTGGCAGCTCCTGTGCAGTGTCATGATTTACCGGGTATCTTTGCACCTTAAGACAGACTGGAAATGGGCAGGCTGCCTTTACAGGCAAGGCTGTGGCCAATCGTGTCCTTTTCTCTTCTGTAAAGAATAAGGGCAGAATCGGGGTGAAAGAGGTGCCTGCGACTGTCTAGACCTGAGGAAACTAAGCTGCTTTGATTAATACTCTTTTCAGCAACGGGTTTATTCTTCGCTAGTCATAGTGAAGCAGAGCCCCATATGAAAGGCACAGGGCACATGGCAGGACTGGACCCTGGATGGGATGTAAACTAATGTACATGCAAATATGTGCAAGATGGAAGGGTAGCCTGGAGGACAGCATGTCTCTGAACTGTGAGAGGAAACTGGAGCGCTCAGAGAAAACCCCATGACCTTTGAACTCCACCATGCTGCTCTGGAGACTTGCATCATACACGTGTGGTTTATTATACATGGTTATGCAATAAATTGTCTCAATGAGGGGCAACCAGTGAAAGACAATCTAGTCGCAAGTATAGGGAATTCCACAAAAAACTTCAAAAACCTAATTTCATACTTAATGAACAGAAGGCATGTCGGATTCCTTCCAACTGTCGGAGGAGGATCACATATCAAGTTCAAAGAGCTTTTTTGGCATGACCGATGAAATGCAGTGTTGCAAAAGCAGGGACAGTTAACAGAACGTTTACAGAAAAAAAAACAACGTTATTGGACATTTACGAACAGCACATAAAACATTTGACGCTGAGCAGCTTACGTTTACAGTCCTGCGAAAAGATCTCACTTTCACGAAGCGGCCAGGAGGAAGCAGGCGCTGCTTGTGGATGGGTGTGACATTGACACGGGGCAATTCTGCAGCAAGGAGGAAAAGTCACGTCGGCCTCCACTGCCACCACTCCCAAGTAAATAAGAATCTGACACGTCAAGCGAGTACACGCAAGGGCTGCTGGGATGTACTTGCAGAAAACCTACTCCATCGCCTTCCTCAACCTTTGAGAAGTGTGAAAGCTGGACCAGTTAGTGTCAACATGTGACATAAAGCGTTTCTAGTTTCCCTGCAAGAAGCTGTAACAAGCTCTGTTGGGTTTTTGTTGTTTAGAGTGGAATCAAATGTTCTTTTTGCTGAGGGTAATCGGTTCATTTACTATCATTTTCTCACATAGGCCAGTGCATTAGTGCCCTCAGCACGGTGAGCTCAGATTCTTTGAAGTGTGCAACACTGGATTCGTAGCATTATCCTTTATTGGAGCGGCCCAGCAGTAACTGGGGAGATGCTCCTTTGCAAGTCAATTGGCTGGGTTTCTTTGGCAGTTAATTAAGTTCACTTGCTCGTTTAGGTCTCTGCCTTACATCAAAGCCTTCCCTCCTGGGAGGGGATGGGAGGCTGGAGAAGGAGGAGGAGGAGAAGGAAGAGAAAGAAGGAGAAAGGGGGCCAGTCAGCAGGGCACTCAGCTGCCGGAGGTTTTGGAAGCCAGCCAAGAGGATCTCTCCTGGTGGCGAACACTTTCCGAAAAGTGTGAAAACTTTCTGGGCACACTTAACTTCGCTCGAACCTGGGACAGTTGGTTTACTCTTGGGCACAGAATAACGCGATAGGCCAGGACTCACCTCCTGTATATGGCCAAGAAACCTTTGGGATTCCCCCTAGATCTTCAGTGGACAGGCGTTCTGCATCAGATGGGCTGTTTTGAAATCATAGCCATCTTAGTAAAGCTGGTTGCATTCGGCAATGAAAAGGAGTTTCGATGGCCAGCAAGGCATATCATTATTCCCAAAATATATGTATACCCATAGCTCTTTTTACGAATATCATTTATTCCAAGAAACCCTTCAGTGTAGCGAACATTGGTATACCTGTTTTCTTTATTTCTTATGGGGCAGAAATTGGGATCTGTTCCAGAATCCAAAAATGTACTTTTTTCACCAAAAAAAGACAAAAGAAGCATTAATAACTAGACACCATTAATCATGCCTAAGTATAGTACAGTTCTGTACTATACAGTAACCACATAATTTGGTTTTTGTGTAATTACACACACTCACAATTTACCTTTTCTTAACACCTTTAGCGTCCATGATAAAGCCTGAACCACAAGTTTTCTTACACGAAAAGTAAGAGCGCACGCAATAGCAAACAATGCACGAAGCAAGCCATTCCTTCACCGTGGTCAGCCATGGGTGAGTAATAAATAATAAGGAAGGACTTACTAGAGGGTTAAAAATTAGTCCACCTCAGTATGTTATAAATATAAAGGGTTATTCCATGCTGAAAAGAGCATATACATACAGTAGTTCAGGTAGGTACTATAGCTGCGTGCGTAGGCTGCAAAGGAACAAGTATAGGTTTATTCCACGCTGAAAAGACAGTTCTCACACCTGAAGAAGGCTCCACGGCCGTAATGTTGTGTTTCTGTTCTTCTCTTTTCAGCATGGAGTCAACCTTTACTTGTTCCTTTGCAGGTGTGTTTATTGTTTGATTCATGGTGTTGTAAATCCATCCTCTTTCAAGTGCCAGAACTAGGATGTTTTTCTCGTTTTCTGAAGTCCTGAACAGTGCCAGGTAATTATCTCTGAGCTGTTTCTCTGCTGCCAGAATCTCGACTTTCCATAGTCAGTGTTGTATTACACAAGACCACTTAATTATGCTGTAATTATATTATAAAATACAATGTTTTTCCAGTGCCCTCCCTTATTTAATTGAACTTTCTTGTACTTTCAGATCTTTCTTGTGATAATTTGTGTTTTCCTTCAAAATTAATTGCATGTTATCTGCTGCAGCATCTGCAATAACACAGTTGCAGAATATATTTGGTGGGCATTCTGCATGTTCACAGCCCGAAACACACACAGCCTCTTCGGATTGTTTTTTGGAATGTTGCGCTTGATAAAATAGAAGCTATTTTTGAGTATTGTGAATCTGGGCTGATCTCTTTTTGTATTGGTATTTCATTACAACATTTATGTGTTAGTATTAAAGTTTTGGGCTTAAGGCTGGCCACTGAAGTTGGAAGATAACGTTGGTGCGTTGGTTGGTATCTGTGCCTGGATGTGCTGAAGTTGTTTCCTGCTTCTAAATCAGCATCTTTTTCTTTTACAAACATCAAGGGCTTAGCATCCTGACTTCTGGGCTAAGGCTTATGGACCTTAGATTGTTCAGATGTCTCAGTGGTTTGCATTGTGAGAACACTGTAAATCCCCAAAAAGCTTTTGTTGTTTCTGAGTACAGTGTGCAAATCAACCTTTTATGCACGTCTCTAGATGTAAGGCATAAGAGACTGTGGAAGACTGAGTGTGACTTTGTGAGAGAAGTTTACTGTCCACTTAAAAGTGACACCCTAATCTCACATAGGTGGTAAACTTCACTTTCCTGATACTCCTCTTCACTGTCTGAGAATTAACATGAGTCAGTTGGCTCTCCTTAAAAATATATGGAGGTGACAGCTGTGTTAGTCAGGAGAGAAAAGCATTTTATATTTCCCCAGGAGCTGCCTGCAGCAAAATCGAACTGAGCTAGATTTCTAGAGACCTGCACCATTACCAGATGCTCTTGGAGTGATTGACTGAGAAAAGGCATCTATGTCAGTATGAGATTTTCAGGAGACTAGCTATTTAAAGGTGAGACACTGAGCCTGTTTTTTTTTAATCATTCAATTAAAGTGGTTATTCTGATGTTATTTCAAGCATGGCACAGCTTGGCATGATGTATGTGCACATTAAAACGGTCTCTTATTTTAGTAAACAGTAGATTTGTCTCATATTTAAATCCGTAGTGTTTGGGAACTCAGCTTTTGTGTGGATCATAGTAAAACCCTGTGCATGACTTGTGAATCGAACGTTTATTGACCAAAATAGCTGCATGACGTTCAGTAGTGATTGGTCACATTTGTGACTCACTAAAGTTGTGCTGTTTGATTGGTAAATGTTTAGTCATCCTGTTAGCTTTTGTGGTTGTGGTTTTCCTGGAGATAACCCTCTGGATTTTGCATATCAGTTTTCTCCAGGGCAATCAGTTTGTGGACTACAAGAAAAAAAGTGGAAACTGAAACATAAATAATGCTCCTTATGTTTTTAGCCGCTTGATCTTCAGAGCTGGTTTTAATTAACCATGAATGAGTGTTTTTCATGCATTATTAGAGAAGGCCAAAATGCACCCGAGTTTTGAAATCGGATCCCAGGTGGATGAACTAAAAAACTTGGAATGACCTCAGTGGAAGTGAGGATCTGGGGGAAGTATCCCGAAGGCACAGCAGTGAATGTGAAGTGTTCGAGGTAGCCGCAGCTGTAGGCACTCTGACGGGAACAGATGTAGCAAACGCTGGCAGAATGGAAAGAATCTGAAGTACCATTTGATGATTGAGAGGAGCAATAATTTAGAAGAAAGAGCTTGGTAGCTCATGTTTAGTCTTAACACTCAGGTTAATTTTAAACCATATCAATGTATATGCAGTAAACCATATATGATGATATGAAAAATTGTAATTGCACAAAAAGTAATCTTTTTCAGTAATCACGTAAACAGTCAAAATGTTCAGTAGGTACAGTATATACTCCCTATACTTTCCCTGTAGTCCAGCACAGGCATGTCTTGACTCAGTTGCTGATATTTGGTCGCTCATTTCAACTGGCAGCTCCAGTCGGAGGATGAAGACACCCAAAAAATGTAGCTAGGTGCATTGAAGCAGTAATTGTTAGCATGAGGGAAGTCATGGAGGGAGGAGGTATTGAAGCCATTGGACATCTGTCATTGCCAGTGGCAGGCAGCATGCTGTCACAACTGTCAGGTCCTGCACAATGTGCAGCCTCAAACATCTCCCCTTGATCTTTATCAGTGTAGACGCAGCAGTGCTCAGTTTTGTTCTTGGCAGCTAAGTGCTATCAGTCCCTACAGCTCAGGATTCAAAGGCAGGAAAGGAACCTTGCTGCGAATTTAGAGCAGTATCCCGTTTCACTATGCAAGCTAATAAAATTTAATTGCTTCCTTTTAAAAGTTAAAATAGCTGCTCCAGGATAAAATATCCCCAAGCAGTGTGGGGAGCTGAAGTGAAGCTGGAAAGTTAAAATGCATACTGTATTTTCTGGAGACAAAAAGGACAAGGGTTGCGTAGAAAACAAGCCATTTTACGTTAAGGGTGTGATCTGCAACTGAAGTTGACCGTAAAGTTTACAGATGGATGGCGATAGGATCCTTATGTTGTTCTTGGGAAAAAAAAAAATAATTCCTTGTCCTTCAGGATCGTCCTTCAAGTCAGTGATAAATAACACTGAAGCCTGAAAATCAATGTGTGACATGTCATTCATTTATAAAGCTGGTTATTGTAACCGAGTAGTGAAAAGGCTCAAATAAATCTACTATTAGTTATGAACATTTCTGTGTTTTACAGTGATTGAGCTGAGATGTCTTGTTAGTACAAGTTTGGGGCTGTTCACCATATTTACTTTTAGTGCTTGAGATGCATTTTAAAATCACTTAAAAGCTATTCACGTGCATGGTTTGCATGCACAGGCTGTGGCTATCTATTGCACATCAAAAAGAGCAGTACTAAGCATGCAGTATTCCAAAATGCATCACTCACCCTGTGCATTTAGACCCCACTGTATAAATTTGAATGAGAAATTTTATATATTCCCATTCTGCATCTGTATTAAATTTGAGATGAAACAGGAGTAATGGGTTATTGTGCCAGTATGGAACAAACTTCATGCCTACAGAAATCATTACCACCTCACATATTTCACTTAATAAACAAATAGACACCAGCTGTATTCCATTTCCCAGCACTTTTATTTATTAAGAATGGACAGACTTCCTTTGTTTCCATGGAATGCCTTCTCTAAAGAATGGAAATACAGCATGCAGGACTGAGATGTTGTGGTTTGTTTTGACATATTGTAATTATCAAATGCTTTGGCCATGATTTAAAAAAGAAACGTTTGACCAAACCACTAATGGCACAGTCACAAACCTCGCACTTATTGACGACTTTCCTCTGCATGGAGAAAATGCTTGGAAAAAAAATTTCCTTCAAGTGAGGATTTGAACTTTGTGATGGGCAGCTAGGGGTGAAGGTTCAGCTTAATTCAGGGCTTCTTCAGGGTGTAGAACCACTTCAGTTTTGGTCTCCGTTATCAAAGAGGTCTGTGAAACCGAAGAGACAGAAAGAAAAACCCATGCTAATTACCTGCAACACTAAACGCCATGAAAAACAGCTGTAATTGCCAAGAAGATTTTTCCTTAGCTTTGATAATAAATTCATATTGTACCTTTAAGAACTGAGCTACCACATCAACGTGAGATTTAGAAGTCTCTGCTTTTATTTATGATTCATTCATGTCTCTCATCCAATTTAACAGTTTCTCCTAACATGCCTTGCAGCTGAAAATGAATGTCCTCCGTGAGCATCTTATCTGTGGGTATGGAGGCTGATGAGGACAATCTGGGACAGAGTCAGCTGCAGCCTGGGCCACGTGTTTCATGCGGGAACGGTCCACAACGTGTTGGCTGATTGCAGTTCTCATGTTGTGGTTTTTGCTTTGCAAAGATCTTAATGTTTGTCTGTCTGGATTCTGTCTAAATTCGAGAGATCTTCTACAGGCAGTACTGATACTGCTCAGGAACGAGTAAAGGTTTATTCCGTGCTGAAAAGAGAAGAAAGGAAATGCAACAGTTTGGCTCTTCAGCAAATGTAAGGAGATGATTTGGTGGGGTTCTTTCATCTTATCAGTGCTGGTCAGCAGAGCCGTTCGTCTGTACGCCTCCTTTCTTAAAGACTGCATTTAACCATCTCTAACAGGGCTGATTCATGAGTGAAGGATGTTCAATAATAATTTATTAGTGTTCTCTGGCAAACTTACATCCTTGTCATCCCAGGAGCACACTGGTAATGGCATTTACAAGCATGAGACTGTGCTTGACGTTTTTCTTTCCATTAGAACCTTTTCAGGGTATTTTAAGGATAAGCAGCTTGCATGGGAAACAAACATGAAAAGATTTTTTAATGCACTGTTCTTGCTTTGTGTTAGGATCTTTGATGTGGGAATGTGGCGTCTTTGATGATCACTTATTATAGCTTGATTTTTTTTCTGGACCTTTTTTTTCCCCCCAAAAGTGACATAAATGCCATTTGATGACATTTCAGTTTTGCTCCAAGTGTCTGGGGAAAGAAATGTAGGCCAATACCGCTTCCAAATGTATTCAGTCAGTCTTGCTCATTTGGTTACTTGTAGTCTGTCAGTCCCAAAATCTCATATGGCAGCTTCTTGAATCGGAGTCATTGCTTTGACGGCTAAGCTGGGCAGCTTTTTTTGGCAGACAATCATGATGTAAAAGTAGTGAAGGATCAAAAATAATAAAGCCATAAAAACTGAAAGCAGAGGAAACACGAGTGCTTGTGTCCGGAATGGACGTGCTGCAAGCATAATCAGCGGTTTACAGTTGACATTATCATTGCATTCCAGATAATGCCATGCAGATTGCATCTGTATTGATTTATGGTGTACAGGTGACAGGTGTGCTGTAAACGTGTAGCCCAGTAATCAGGAGGACAACACTGCATGCTCAATGGAATGAGAAAACCTGTCCGCTCCTCTGGTGCATTACTCCAAGAGGCGTCAAGGCAATGTGGCAGAACCACTAAAGACCATGAGCGGCATGGCTCTTCGAATGTGGGCTTCTGCCAGTAACCTGAAGCGATGTGATGTGAGCATGAGCCCGTTGTTCGAAGCTGACAAAGACACAACGCAGGCATGTGTAATGCAGGCCTGAGGGAGTATGAATAATGAAAAACAGCAATTTCTAAAGATGCCTCGCTGTTCATGACAAATGCTGGCAGGTCCTGCCCCCCCCAGTTAATATACTGTAAGGAAGAACCCTTGACAGAGGGGTTTTACATCTACAACAAAATAACGAGTAAAACTGTTCTTTCTAGTAGCATTGAGGGGTTTGTTTTTTAGGGGCCCAAACATACGTGCCTTCAGGTAAAGTTAACATGTTTCATTTGATGTTAACATACACCTTCTTAGGCTTTCATAGATTCTTTGGAACAGAAATGCTCAAGTCATACATCGATAAAGAATAACAATCTAGTCATTTTTTACTTTTATCCCCAGCCCAATTTTTTCTCTTAACTCATACACACATAATGGATTTCCTGGGTGACGGAAATCAAGAATAAAAAGGTTTATTCTGACGTGTCTGATGCTAGTGATCTAGGAGAAGAATGCTTAATGAGTGATCAACAACCTGTGGCAGATGTGAAAATCCGTCGCTCTTGCTGAATCAATGCTGGACAGCCCTCCTCTATACTACACCATATTTCCAATTCCTGTATTGAGTCCAAGTTCAAGAGTTGATTCGAGACACATTGCATTCTGAATATACTTATCACCCTTTGCTTTTAAAGAATAGCTATCATTTCTCTAATGAAATTTGGAAAATGGTTTTATCCAACTTGATTTAAAGTGCATACACATTGAAGAAAAGCTCCACCACTTCATGCTAGGGTGTTTTCAAAATAGGTTCTATGTTTTATATCACATCTGAAGAACAGGGCAGAGAAGTTAAATAATTTGGTGAAACAGTGGCTCAGCAGTAGAGTAAGAGTTCTGCCACAGAACCACAAAACCTTTGGAAACCGGTTTTCCTCAAGTACTGGAGCACCTGGCTTCACTAGACAATAGTTAAAGCTGCAGACTAAAGCTCAACGTTTTGTCACACTAAATCGAGCAAAGGCAGCAGCAGTGTCAAGGCGAACATTAGGTAGAGATTGCTTCTCTGTTATGCAGTAACCTGAAAGACTCTTCCAGCTGAGAAGAGAAGTATTGCCAATGAACCGTTCAGCTTAACAGTGGACGAGCAAGATGGAAGAGAAACTAACAGAGGACAGAAAATGGATCTGGAGAGTAGGGGGACAGTACCTTTAATGTGCAATGCTACATTGAGCCTTCAGCTAAAATCAATATCATTTCGTGTTTATGCGTTTGTAAATGCGTAGTTCCTTCCCAACAGCAGTGGCTTGGGAACCGCAGAGCCAGCCCGAAGTTGTGCTGGATGAAACATTTATGATGACAGCATACGCCTGCAATGCCGTTGTGAGTATCTGTCCGTAGCAGATGCATCCCACAGCCACTTCGAGGCATGCACCAGCACACAACTGCAGTGCCGTTTGCAGGGGGTTCGGTGAAAGATGAAAGGCTTGGCTTTAAAGCAGCTGGAGGGCCATCAATAAGCATTATGAAGCACTCTAGGCTTCTAAGAAAAAGAAGGAAGAAAGCGTCTTCTTGTCGGAGTTGGAGCTAAGGGTTGCTCCTCCCTAAATTAATTGCGGCAGGGCTGGAGTGTGGAGCTCCGAGGCAGGCTGCTTGACTGGTTTAAGCGCCTGAGACTGCAGACGCATTGCTGTGTTCTCCATGCTCAATCAGTCAGCCAGTTAGCCTGTCCTGGGACCCGCCTCCAGCAATAACCAACTGCTCGCTTTACTGAGAGACCTTGTCCCATTCAAGAATGTAGGTAGCTGGTTTATGTGGACTTTTCTTTCCGGAACGCATCAGTTGGATAATATTTTCAACCACTGAATAGTTCTCTCTTGTCTGCCGAAGCAAAGTGGATGAATTTTCATGTTTTTAGAATGGAACAAAGTGGGTGTTGACCACTTCAACTTCACCATTACTGTAAGGGCACCTCAGTTGGTAGAGAAACATTGTACACAATCGTGAACCTCTGTCGCCTCCATTAGCTTACTCTGTATAGACATTTCTCTGCCCTCTATACCAACACTGCAAAACACGAAGTTCTGTTATCTTGTATAGTTAGCTGTACAAGCCAGTGTACTCTAGTACAAGCATTTGAAATGAAGAACATTTTAATGTTTCATTAATAAATTAGAATTTATTAATTTAACCAGAAATTTAAAAAATCTAAATCCAGAATATCCCGAGAGGTTAAGTACTAAAAGGTTTTTCTTAAATGTGTTTTCCCACACCTTTGTCCTGACCGCTTGTCTCATTTTCCGTTCATCCGAGACATGTAAAATCAGAAATGTGAGCAAAGGACATCGTTACCAAAGCTGCCTGGGGTGTTAACATCCAGTGAAAACTTAGCTCCTCTAACCTACGACAGAAATGAACCGAGCAGATCGAACCAGGCTGCTCGACTTCAGTGGCTGAGCCACCGTCAGGCCCTGTCCAACATACAGACATGTCAGCACTTGGATCTGAATGGGAATATGAATATGACCATTGCATTGTGCCCCCTTTTTTTTTTTTACAATTCGCTCACTCCGATCACATGTGACGTGTAAATTATTTCACTGTTCCTCACTTTTATTTTGGAGGGGGGCGGGAGCAGTGTATCGTTGATGAACCCAAGCTGTAGCAGCGAGCCTGGGAGATCTGTTCGGGTAATACATCATGAATCAGAGGGTTTACCCCTAACCTCTATAATAATAATAATAATAATTGCTTACACTTATAAAGCGCTTTTCTGGACACTCCACTCAAAGCACTTTACAGGTAATGGGGACTCCCCTCCACCACCACCGCCAGTGTGTAGCACCCACTTGGATGATGCGACAGCAGGCATAGTGCACCAGTGCGTACCCTACACACCAGCTCTCAGTGAGGAGGAGAACGGAGTGATGGAGCCAATTCATAGATGGGGATTACTAGGAGGTAAAGGCCATTGGGAAATTTGGCCAGGCTACCAAACACGAGAAACGCCACAGAGAGTCAGGACCTCGGTTTTACGTCTCATCCAAAGGACGGCACCTTTTTACAGTATCGTGTCCCTGTCACTATTCTGGGGCATTAGGACCCACACAGATCGCAGGGTTAGGGCCCCCTACTGGCCAAACCAACACCACTTCCAGCAGCAACCTTTCCCAGGAGGTCTCCCATCCACGTACTGACCAGGCTCACACCTGCTGAGCTTCGGTGGGTTGCCTGTTGTGAGCTGCAGGGTGATATGGCTGCTGGCTACTTCTGCTTCATTTGTTTTGCTGCTGTACTGTACGTACACACAGTGGATCAGTCAATGTGTTCCTGTCTGTCATGACAGGATGGGGGTTGTGCCCTGACCACATGGCACCCCATCAGTAACCAAGTATAGAGGAGGAGCCCAGAAACCATAGCAAAGACGAGCATGGAGAAGAAGCTCACAAAACAGTAGATGCTGGAACAGAAATTTGCATCCTCAACTTGTCTCAAAACTCGCAGTACTGTACTAAATTTTAAACTCATGTTCTAGCTTGGCTTTCCATTCCCAAGGTACCTACTATATAAGAAAAGAAGAGCAGATGAAATATCTTGTCATGGTATTCCATTTTAAATCGGCAAAATTAAAAGCTGCTTTTAATTTCATTTGTTTGATGTGTTTTGCCCCCAGATAATGAAAGAAAGTCCGGTGTAAAGTAGTATGAGCTGCCAAAAGCGCTCTCATTAAATAAAGTGTGAGAGGAGCATAGTCTCTTTAAAGCCTTTGTTGCGCTTCTTGGTTTTTTTTTCTGTTTTCAAAGACAATGCTGAAAATCCTGATGTTGTGGTACGGTAATGACAACTATTCCAAGGCCAGGCCACATGCAACCTGGGAGAACTTTCTGTGGGGTTGAAGTCTTTCCTGGTTGCCATGGAAACCAGAACTCAAATGAGTGGGTTTCACTTGGTATAGTCTTTACAGACGAAAAAGATGTAGAATATTCACTGTGTGTTCCAGAACAGCGAGACAAAGGGCTTGCTGTGATCTTTAAAGAAACGTGCTCCCTGAAGCAGTGAGAGAGAGAGAGAGACAGAGAGAGAGAGACAGAGAGAGAGAGAGAGAGAGAGAGAGAGAGAGAGAGAGAGAGAGACAGAAGAGGAGAATCAGCGGCTTGTGCTTTTCATACCCACGCACGGAACAGGTTCAGCTTTTCCCGGGACGGTCAGAGCAGCAGGTGCTGCAGAGCTCAGGCGATAAAGGGTCCCGACGCTGGTGCCGCACTGACAGAGGGACGTCTCTGCAGGGCTCCTGTTGAAACAGGCAGGCTTGCCACAGAGGCAACACGACATCAAGCAGAGGAATAGAACGGTCACAAAGCAGCAGCTCTCTAGCTAGTTGCTCTGTCTCGTGATGCAGGGCCTGACACAGATGCACATGCTGAAGAGTGTCTTTTTAAAAGACGCATTTTGCTCCTTGTTGGTAAGCCTGAGTGAAAAGGATGTCAGACCACACTGCAGGCTAGGCAGTGTTTCAGAGAGGTGTGCACCACTGGAACTGGACTGAGGAAACTTATTACTCTGTGGTATACATCTAGGAATGTGGATTTTCTGGTAGGATTGGAAGTATAAAGAGGACAAGTGAAGTTTGGAAGTTTAGTTTTAGTTTAGACAAGGTTCTTGATCCTTAAAGTAACCTAAATAGAAAACATTTCTGATTTCTCAGCAGAGCTGCAGTCTTCTAAAAGAACAAAAGATCTCTCTAAATCTGTTTTGATGTAGTAAATGTGCGGTTTCTGCCTGACAACAAAGGGCCAATCAGTGTTATAGGGGGCATTGTTTTAATAGGCTGAGAGGAAAGCAAAATCGCATTTACCGCTCCGATTCCAGCTCTGCAGGGATTTCCATTTACATCATATAAGCGCATCTCAGATAAACGCCAATTAAGCAACAAAACCCAGTCAGGGACTCGGTGTACAGCGAGATGCTGGGGTTGTGATGAGAGAAGATCACGAAAGGGAATGCTAATTTAAACTGCAAACAAATGTGGTTAGTTTATGTGAAATGACATTTTCCTCTAATGCAAAAGAAAAAAGACTCAGAGGAACAATACACTGCTTGCAGGACACTGTTGCTGAGCCTCTGTTAGCAATTTCGCAGCTTGGATTGGTACTTGGGGAAATAAATGTGAGATAGGAAGTGCTTAGCATATATAGTTCTCAATAAAATGCCAACACACAACCTAATGTTATCAAATTGGCCCTGGTCTGAGTGTGCACATTTATAGTATATCTATGTCTCTGTGCCCTGCGATTGACCGGCGCTCTGTCCAGGATGTATCCTGCCTTGTGCTCATGGCTTGCAGGAATAAGCTTCACAGCCCTGTATTGGATAAAGCACTTAGAAAATGGATAGGTGAAAGGATGCAAAATTATAGGATCTACTTGGATTAGTTTTGCACTGATTTAGTAACTCATCTCCTCAGATAAGTACTACTTTTGAGCTTTTTGAGGGTGCAGCAAACTGACATTTTATATCTGAGAAAGTTTGTAGGTCAGAAGACCTAAAGAAATGAAATGAAAGTATTATAGGAGATGCATTATAGAAGATCATTTTCTTCTCTCCATGTTTCGGAGGGATTTATGTAAAAAGCTAAGAGATACATTCACTTATCCTTGTTATTTATTAATGTTATTTGAGTGTATTAATTCATTTGTAATATTGTATCTTCAGCAAGTGTAACCACAAGATGGTGCCAAGGTGATACAGTGAAACATAAAAATGTGGACTACATTTTGTTGGCTGAGGAAGCAGAATAGTTTTAAGTGTTGGGATAGGGTGGTTCTAAATCGTAGACCAATGTTCAGAACAGAATTTAGGAATAGCCAACTTTTTAGTTGTCTGATTTTCTTAATAATGCTTTCAATTTAATCTTAGGAGATCTGTGCCCAGAAACTTACACTGGAATACAAAAAAAAAGGTCCAAAATGTCCTGTCTCCCTCCGTCTTCTGAACCCAGAATAGAATTCCAGACACTTCAGACATTTATACCCACACATTCCCAGCGATAGGAGTAACCATTCACCTCGCTTAATAAAGAGTAACAGCCTACATGGCCTTTTTCCCACTCTGTCTGTCGCCCACTGTGAAGACTGCTCATTCGGGTTTCCTCGTGCGTCAGGTCTCGTAAAAAAAAAAAGGAGGGAGCTTAGTTTGAGAATCCATTAGCATGTGCCTGGATACTGTGACAGTGATTCATTGAACTCCATTGGCTATTGTTATTTTTAGCCTTTCCGTATTTTTTTTTTCCTTTGTTCAAATAAGTGCTGTTTTGCTTTGATGTGGGGTGATGTGAAATGGTTTGTTTTTTTCCCTGTCTTGCTTACTCGGTCCCTGTTCGTCCCCACACCGCCAAGCCACATCGGCAGAAAGCCGTGCTTTTGCTCTCCTGGCCTGCTCTCGGCTCCCAGGGGAGTTTGTCTGGGGTGAGATCCTGTGTTTGTGTTATTTTTAGAACACCAGACAGTCACGTTTCGCGTGCGTCTTCATGCGCAGATCTATTTTAGTATTAATGCTCTGAACAGCAAAGCAGTGCGCTGAACAGAAAAGCAGTACTTTTCCAGTTCAACCAGAACAGTCATCATTTTGACTCTTAATGTTTCAGTTATTTATGTGAATAAAATTAGTATTTCTAATTCCTTTGCTACGCAGATACTTGTGTACCTCTTTATTGGAAGTTGTATCACTTCCAGTCTGCCTCTCTTGTAATTGTGTGTTTTACTAGTGTGACATGCTATACTTGAATATATTAGCAATGAGAAGGCATTAGCACACAATTCTCTCATGTAATATGAAACAGTCTGACTTAATACAGCAGACCTCTGCTTTAATCACTTGAAGTTTCTCCTTTTTCATTCTGTCCCTAACGAAATAATCTCATCAATAATTCCCGAGTCTCCCAATGAGGAGCCTTGTCTGTAAATTGCCTTCAAAGTGCTTCTTAATTGTGTAGCTATCTCTCTTTGTCTTCTCTAATGGAGAAGACATGCTCATGGCGTGTTGGCTACCTGGAGATATTGCTGCAGTCTCGCTTGGCAGCACTCCTCTGTACCAAGGGTGGGCAGTCCTGGTCCTGGAGGGCTGGTGTATCTGCAGGTCTGCATTGCAGCTCGGCTCTTAATGAGCAAAGCCAGTGAAATTGTTTGGCTAAACCGGAGCAGTTCAACAGCTTCTTCCAGCTCTTTGGGTGCCGCTGCTTTCCAAAAATCTGGAAAACTGGCAGACAGAGCACCCGCTCCGGGACCAGGATACAGGATACAGAAGGGGAGAGGGAGTCTCTGAGAGGATCGCGCCTGCTCTTTCAGTCAGGCATGGAGGGCCAGACCAGTGCCCCAAACACAACCTCTACACACCAAACAGAGCCAGAGCCCTTCAGTCCTTTCAGTGCCTTTCAGGCGTCTTCTTGCTCACTCTTGTCTTTCTGAAGTAGGGAAGACAATGCAGTTGCTCAAAGACCTGCGAATGAAAGCTGGTTGAAGGACTAGAGTTCTTTTTTTCACAGGACACGGAAGTCACTTGCCTTTTTTATACTGTATATAATCCCAGGATTGGAATTTATTCTGCAGTGACTTTGTTATATTTACAACACGCCATGTAAATATCTGATAGGTATTTTAGGAATCAAAAGGTTTGTTTTTTATTCAAAAGCACAACCCCCCTTGAAAGAACAATACATACAATGGCAATGGAAACGCAATACAACACAACAGAAAGCAGTTTCTTCAGTTAGAGTGCTCTTCTCATTGAGCTCCTAGTTGTGTACTGTATTTGCGCATTAAATGACAAAATTAAGAGATTTAACCCAGTAGAACAGGTATTCTTAACACTATTTGTCTCTGTCAGTTTGGGATTTTAAGTAGGGAATGGTGCAATACACAATATAAGTTGCCAAAAGTCTCCAGAGAAAAAGTTTCAGATAAAGCAAATTACCAGTAGTCCTAAAGTTCGCTTAGGACCCAAACTCCAACACTGAGTGTAAACAAAAGTCTCCAAAAAAAAAGGTTTAGATAGGAACAAATTCTCACTCATTCTACTTTTCCTCTGAGACCCAAAATCCAGCACTCAGTGTAAACAATGTCTAAGGAGTGGGAAATGCTAACCCTAACCCTAGCGGAGGTTTTAACAGTGCAATCCTCCAATCTGTCTCTGAACACCTCCAGAAATCAGATTTGAAAATGTTCTTCATACCAAAAAGTCTGAGTCCAAAACAATCACAACCATTGCAAAATCTCTTGGAAATGTTTTTCTTTCTATTCCATATCTTCTTTATGAAAAATTTTCATTCAGCAGGTACATCTGGTAAAAATGGTAGTGAGAAGTGAGAGCGCATTTCAGGCCAGTGTAGGTTTTGGATTACGAGAAGTGTTAAATGTCGACTCCAGCTATACAGTACATGTGTGTGCCACAGTACATATCAACGCCATAAAGAGAACCGCACACTTGACCCACAGCCCTGAATGTGTTGTTTAAAGGTTTTGAAAGTTTTGTTTTCTCTGATTTGTCTTCAGTGTTTTTCCGTTTTTATTATTATCGACATTTATTATTATCAAGTGTTAACAACAGAAAAAAGAATAATACAAAAATCCAAACATGAGCAAATGTGTGAGTGGAAGGTCTGTGGTCCCTCTCTCCATCACAGAGTCTAGTCAGGACTGAGTTACTGTACAGTGTATTTTAACAAAAGTGTTTTTGAAAGAATCTTGATATTTGGGACACCATGAGAAAAGAATGAAAGGCCAGCTGCCCACTGAGCCTCCTGGATCTCACTAGAGTTTGTCTGCTCCCTTACGTGCAGGAAACTGAAGCACTATACAAATATTGATCTTTAACAGTAGGAAACCACCAGGATTCCAAGTAATGCATCTTCTGTCCTGCGCCTGCTGTGTTCAATACCAATATAAATTAGATTTTTTTAGTGCCTTTAATCGCAATGATTGTTCACCACTTCTGCATCAAATCAAATAAGGATGCTCTCTGGTGTCAAAAAAGAGCTGGATCGTATTTGAAAGCAGATACCTAAAACTGACCAGCAGAGACGGAGGCATTTTTCTGTGAATTGGATGGCTAATTAGTTCATTCTGATCCATGGACATCTGAGAAATATAAATTGAGTATCTCGTATGAGGGAGAGTGCTGGCAGACCATGCATTTGATGAATGCAAGGCCAGTGTGAAGATGTGAGGAAGCAGATTTTCAACTAATCTGTCTGACAGTCCGTCTGATGGACACAAATACATAGAGAAGAGTCAGTATGAATACACAGTCATAGACTGCATGATAATAAAGAGCAGTGTGGCGGAGATATAAGACAAGGTAATAGTTTATAATATTTGATAACGGATGTGCTGATTGGTAAATATTAAAGTACTTTATTATGACCTGGTGTTACATTAAGCAGGAAAATGAAAATTAATTGGGCACTCGGTTAATCCCAACTACTGTTTCATAGTGCATTCACCATAATGCTCTGTTTGGTCTTTAACAAGCCTTCAGACAATGAAGCACAAACAGATTGAAACTGCAGGCTGATGACCTTTTTGTGAATGTCAATACACTTCTAATCTCTTGCGCGTTAACGCTGCTCTTTTTAAATACATCACTGCAAACGCTGCTCTTTTTAAATACATCACTGCACAGTTTATGCTCAGACTGAGTAACCTGCGCGGTGCAATTTTATCACCCATCATCACTCATCCCGGCCAGCCTCAATAAATGTTTTATTTGGGATGGAAGTTAATGTAGCTGAGAGCTTTTAAAAGGATTAAATTGCCATTTAATAGAAAGGGGGACAGATGAGCTTCCCGAAACACACAAAATGGATGTGGAAAATGATCCTAAAAACTGTCAACTGTGTGGCCAGGGCTCAGCACACTACTGTCACTCGAGTCTGGCTTCTGACCTTTCTTCTCTTCTCACTATGAATTAGTGCACACAGTGCTTTTGTGGCTTTGGAATATACTGTTGTCAGCACTGTGACAATCCTTGGGTCTCTAATAAGTGACCGACTTCTCAGTCAGTTGACAGCCACCATAAAAGCAATGTCTCCATATTTCACCCTACTTGTGCTACAGTATATGGCTAATTATAAAGTTTCGCTGTGTTTTTTCCAAAAGATTTTATAAACATATTTTTTGCTCTGAGCATTTAAGGATTAGGGTCTTCTAACATTAATCAGTTGAGTCTAGGAGGTGTGTGCCGTTCAGTGACCTGTCCTCTAAACTGACAGAACAGAGGAAACTGAAGAAGGATTTCTGAGTTTGAAAAAAATATATAACAATAAATGAGGTACTTTTTTCTGTTTTCATTCTCTATCATGTGACATTGTTTTCAGTGCTCTCGAGACATATGCAACATATTTTATGAGATTACATCTTGATAGCTTTATTTTAATCTTGGAGGTTTCTGTTTAGCACTTTATTTTTTATTGTGGTGGCCTGTGAAGTATAAATGCCAGAGGTACAAAAGAAATAATACAATCAAATCAAATGCCTTGGAATTGAAAAGCAAGTGATTTCTAATGATAATGGATTGGACTGCAAATGCTACTTATTGTAAGCTTTTTAAGCCCACTGGAGTTTTCTTTCATCTCAGTATATGAAAGGGCTCTCTCTTATAATGAAAGTAATTCTATTGTGGAGAGTAGTTCCTGTTTTCACAAGGATGAGAGAAACTGGGGCAGTTCTGTAAGACCCTTATCTGTATAGGAAAAGAATTTAATGAAACAAAAACATGTAGTCTTTGTGCTCTGCTTCAAGCAAGTGAATTTTTCTTTAAACTGGTGAGATGGCAGGACGTAAATCAGCTACAAGCCTTCCAAATATATATCTTGTATGGGACATTGGAAATATTGCCTGTTGATAGGGGCAATTTGCAAGTGTGAACTAACAAGCATCATTAGCTGCTTAGATTACATATAAATATAAGTATTCAAATGTAATAACCTTGTTCCTGAGTGAAAATGATCAAACTTTTATTTACAGTGAAATTAAAGTGGACTTTAGGTCCCGGCTCCTCCGTGACCCTGAACTGGAATTGGAAGAGACTGAGAGAGATTGGCTGGACAGATGAAAGCGGACCTGTGCTTTGTGAGAATGGATGAAGACTTTGATTCGTCGCCTGTCACGTGACTAAGATAAACATAACTATTCGGCGTCATTTAGTTTAGATCAGTGGAATTTCTGCCGACCCCTGTGCAGGGCGGAGGGGTTGTGCTCCTCCAGAGCAGAGCGTTCGGGAAACCCACGTCGGAGGAACACCCCTTGTGTGGTAAAGAGGGTCTGTGATCGTGGCTGTGGAGCCACCCCTGCAGCCCAGATACCTGTAGTTACACACAAAGGCGTGGCCCTACCCGAACTCAGCTGTGTATATAATCACATTGTACTACAATAAAGGCACGGTTACGCGTGGGAAATAACCATTAAACATGGACCTTTGAAGGGTGAAAGCTGTGGACTCTTCATACCTCCAGCTTATCCAGAATCTTCACTTTTTCCCACTGATGCCATAATCTTACGGTGGAGTTCTCTCCTCTACAGGACCACTATCACTAGCGGGGCCTTGGGAATTGATGCCTTATGGGTTTGGAAGGGTGTTGGCCGACAAGAAGCTCAAAAACTTAAAAAAGGGGATTTGCCAAACTTCCCGCAGTAACAGTGCGCAGGAGACAGAGAGAGGACTTGTGTGGGAGTGTTGGCGTCATTACTAGAAGATTTTAGAGCACTTTTACAAATAGTAAATATTCTTTTTGGTTGGCAGATGACAGGAAACCATACATCAAATTTTCATCTTGGACAGATTTGTTTCTATTGATTTTTTTTTCTGTACAACAATGTGGGTCAAATCCTCACTGGAGGAGGGTTCGGTGTACCCATAACTATAAACATACTGTTCCTCCCTCCTGTTGTGTGAAAGGAGAGCAGTGACTTCGCCAGGTAACATTTGTAAGCCTTATGGGCTATGCATTGGTGTTTATTCCTTCATGTGCTGCCCTCTACTGTCCATTCTGAAACACTACAGCTGAAATTCTGGTGAATTCTGGTGAAGGAGAAGCTGTAAACTCAACTTCATCTTGGCCCTACAAAAGGATGTTCAATTCACAAAAAATAAGGGTGTTTGTACCTGAAGAAGTGTGAAATGAAAGCATTTGCTACACTTGGAAGTGTCCTTAAAAGTTTACGGTGGCCCTTTCTCTGTTTCTTTGCAGGATGAAGAATGGATGTTACCAAGGGCCTTGCCCCTCACATTCACTGCTACTGGAGTTCAGTATGGAGATATACATGAGGGTATTTGTTACAAGTCACTAAATCTGTATATGTCATGGTAAACTATATACATTATATAGAACCTGCTCCCTATTTTGGTGACACTTTCACTTCTGTACTTAAGCTTATTGTGCTCCCTGGTTTTTAGTCTCCAACATGATTTTTTATTTTGATGAATTCTACGAAAGCTAATTTAAGGTTTTTATTTGACAAGTTTTTCAGGTACTGTATGTGAACTTCCACTTCATTGGGGTTGGCATTTTATGAACTCCACGATCAATGGAAGAAACATGAGCAAGATCAACACAGGAACCAGATGTAGACCAGCTGTCTGCTTTGTTAAATTGTAATAAATCACAGTTACACGAAAGTTGGTTGTTACAAACCGATGCAGAGGGATTCGAAAATGGTATTTACATGATCAGTCTGCAGGCAAAAGTTAAAACACTTTTTGAGACTGGATGTTTTACATTGAATTGCAAAGTATCTGCAAAGAAAGGAAAGTATTCTTGGTCTGAAATCGTGCAAAGCAGGCCTCGTCAGACCATGGACTGAAAGGACTTCTTGTGTGTTTGGAAAAGAATAATCTTAACCAATCTCCAAAACTCCAGTTTTGAGGCCTCAGACCCCTGGAAATGGAAGAATGGCACAATGGAAGAGCTTTACATTCCTGGGGACAGTGAGTCTTGAGTCATTTCACACCTGTGAACAAGTACTTGGCAATCTCACATGCTTTTAACAGCATGTAGGTGTGATCACACAGGTGAGACCTGACACTTCCACTGAACATGCTGGGTACACCTACACAATTTATTTTTATACATCCCATCATTGGCTGTCCCAGTCCCAGCTGTCTCACAGTAAGAATTGTTTTGTGAAAGTGTACAGCAGGTCATAAGAATTTTTTTCTAGATGTTTCTTTGGAAAAAAATAAATGAAGGTTTTTCTGTGCCACTGTTAAATGGATTTATTTATAGTTTGTATTTCCAGCCGTAAGTCGTACCAGGTGGATATATTTACAAAGAGATTTTTAATGCAACAAATAAAGGACCTGTATCACATTATTGTAGCAAAAAAAATCTGTTATCAATGGCAGCAACACAATTTGGACATTGCATACAAAAATAATAAAAATAAAGACATGCCATCAGAAACCATGATAAAATGTACAACACTCCATAGAAAAAAACACTAAACTACACTACAGTGTTTATGGACCTGTTCTTTTAGATTAGTTACGCACACACGTGCCTAAGGTCATACCAAGATTTTAAAATCAAGACATTTGCTCGGGAAGTTCAAACTCAGTGCTTTGCTGAGTGAAATTCTAAGGTAGTTGTCTGAGTTGCTTTGGTGGTTGCTGGCTGGCGAAGTCAGCATGCTACCAGACTCGACAGGACCTTGAGCCCCTGTTCATCAAAGAGGTTTCTGGGCAGTTGAAGGCTTTCCTGAACTCTTCATAGTTACTCATCGCCCCAATTACTCTTAAAGAAGGAAACAAAACAAACAAAACGGATTAAGATCAGTAAAGTACTGGCACTAGTCGAAGAGTCAACAATCGAGTCAGACAAAAATACAATAAATTGTGAAATTAAAAGGAGCAGTAGTTCAAGTGTCAGTTTTAACTGGAAATGAGTCAAGCCAAGCCTCTGAGAATTGCGTAGAGATAAATCACATTGAACGTCACAGTAGAAGCACAGCTGAAACCAGAGTTGGTTGACTGGCATGCGAGACAAGAGAGGGGGACCTCCCAGAGTCTGGGTGACCTTTCGAGAAACAGAGAAACTGTCAGACAAAAAACCCCGACGCCCGGAGCTGGGAGAGTGCAGTGCGGTCAGAAGGCCTTCTCCATTTCGCGCAGTTTCTCACGCGACGCACAGCAGCCACTGGGGAATCTGGGCTCCTTACCTGTACTTCGGAGGGCTGTGAGCACCACTCTGGATCTGGTCTCTGGCTGCCTCGCGCCTGTAGGCGTTGCAGCGCACCTGGAAGACACAACCCCCGGACACCCTTCTGTAACCGCCTTGCCTTTGGGAGAGGGGTGCAGTCACACCGGCCAGCTGAGGAAGACGTCTGAACTTACGTGTGCATAGCTGAGGAAGAAGAGCTGGTTGTTTGTAAGGCCCACGCCAGGCAGCAGGGGCTCCTCCCTACCAGATCTCTCTTCGTTGACCCACTTCCTGTAGGCCTGCAAGACAGAAACACAACCACACTACAAAGCGTGCTGCCGGGGTGGGAGCACGTGATGAATTCTGCTGGAGCTCCAGATTCTAGACATGCACTTACAGTCCTGGCGTGGGACAGTGTCTGTCTTTCACGAGGATCATCGTGCATCATCACCCATGTTTTCTACTGAATGTTTGATCAGGGTTTATGCGTTAAAAAGATAATGGATCCCATATACTAAATGACTGAAAACTAAAGCGGGGACCTCTTAACTGTAAAGGGTTTCCAGTTTGTATTCTTTCTGCAATAATTTTTTTTTAAAAAAGCAAAACCTGTGACCTTTTCTTCTGCAGCGATGTCAATATTACCATTAATCATGTTTCAGGACAAAACTCTGTCAGTTGGGATTCTAGGTGTGGTCACTTCAGGCCTGCTGCATGTGTGACTTTATTCACTGTGGGCAGATTTATAGTTTAGCTCAATCCAGTACCCTGAAGGCTTGCCGAAGTCCCCCGTTGTCGGCTATGTTCTCTGCCAGAGTTCTTTTGCCTCTCACCTGAAAAAACAACAACATGCTATTCAAAAGTCTCCATCATGGTGTGCAGCACAGGGAATCCTGTATAAAAAGGGAGAAATACAGCACCAGGTAACACTATCTTCTTCAATATTTTATTTTTTAAAGAATGTACATCATGTCATTAAAAGCTTTAAAGCTGTTTGGGAATGAAATGGAGTATAATGAGTATAATTTTGCAGCACTTACAGTAGACTCATGCTAATTTTTGTAGTTTCATCAATCTTAGTCTGATAAATTCAGTTCCCCATATTAATATTTGCACTTGGAGTGAGTCTGCAGTTGTGGAGTTTACTCTGTGATCTACTGGGACCTTCTACTTCATCAGCTGTTGAAATCTACTGTAAAGTTTGTTCCCTCCAGGCACAAGGGACTTACAAGGAACAGTCTGCTGTATGTGTAATTCTTTCTACATCCCGCGGCTTCATGAGGAACTAAAAATAACACTCAGTCCAGTGCCATGGAAAATAACACATGTACAGTGTGATGTCCACTATTACACAAGCATTGTAACACACAGGACTCGGCGCCCTGTGGTCTCATCCACGCAATTTCTAGTCTTGACTATGAAGGTCAATGAAAAACAGCCAGACCACCACACACATAAGGGGGAAAATGTGCCCCAACGAGCCCCTGGAGTATTTCAGGTCTCCCCCTGTGTAAAGCACCATGCTGCCAGGAACACACTCAGGTGGCGAGACAAAACTGTGACTGGAAAAGTGATGCGGCGGCAGCGTCCTGACGAGGTGCTCGTTCAGGGCAGACTTTAATTAAGAAGCTCAGTACGCACATTCATGCCAGCTTCCTTCCAGTAGTAATCATTGTACTGCTCAACCATGCACTGCGTCTTCTTGTTGAAATTGGCAGTAGATGCGTCAGTCCACCACTGATCCAAATTCCCATCTTTATCATACTTGCGCCCTAGCAATAGCAGTACAAGACAACAAAAGCAAGTGTTAATTATTTTCTATGATGTATATTCATATAATCCCCGATTTATGGAAACACATTTAGTGGGAATTTCTTAGGGAAGCTAAAGAAATTAGCATGTGCTGTGTACAGTACCGCAATATGTGCATTGTGTATACATTTTATTTGCAGTTGGTACTTTACAAGAATTCTGTATGGATTGAAGATTTTCTTAAATTTAAAATTATTTACTGAATAATTAAGGGCCCATCAAGAGGAGGTACCTTAGTTTGTGCGCTTTGCTCGGCACAAGTTTCTGAACAGGTATTCAGAGAGCAGACCCAGGCAACAAAATTGATTAACAACTGAATCATTTTCTTGACATCTGAAATTTGAGGACCCTTACCATTATTATCAAATCCATGTGTGAGCTCGTGCCCAACGATGACTCCAATAGCACCGTAGCTGAGGGACCTGTGAATGCAGATGACAGCGCAGGAGGATGAAATGGAGCCTTGGAGCATCACCCCAGTCCAATGTTCAATGTGTAACATAAAAGGATTTGTAATAAAAACAGCAAAACTGCCAAAAAAACATCTACTGTAGTTTATTTACAGGTCATGCCAAACTATGATTGTGTGTATATACAGTATATGTACATTTCAGTCTGTCTTTATATTTTGGGATGTCTGGTGCCAATAAATATCTCTTCATCAAGCAGAGAGTTCAGATAAGCAGTGAATTCAAATTACTATGATGCACCGACAAGAAGGATCCTAACAGTACAGTACATGAAAAATGATTAAATGTAATGCACATTATCCCCTGTAATTTGTTGCATCATATTGCAGCTCACACAGTTCTTAATGCTCGCAGTTTGTGACATAAATCCTCGCGTGGCTACATGCAGTCAATATGCCAGGTAATGCCGTTCGCCCAGTAAAGGATGCCTTACCGAGGATACTTCAAACCCCAGAAGAAAGGCTTCTGCAGCTCTCCAGCTGGGAAGCCTGCAAAACCAACAATGATGTTTATGACCATAAAACCACTCGGCGCTAAACAGCCGAATAACAGGAAGATGCATTAATCCCATTTTAATAAAGAGAGGTAACAGATGTCCAGGAGCCAGCAAGAGCTCCCCAGGTGACACGTATCCCACAGTGCTGCAGTGATCGGCGTGGCCCTGCTACAAGATGCACAGAGGAGTATTATGCCAATTAGGTAACAAGGATTGCTATTGCTTGATTATTTACCCAGCTCTTGTATATTCCGTCAGTACTGTCTAGTGTGGGTACAGCTTATTGAAAACTCTTGGTTTGCCACTAATACACGTATCTTGGCCGTTTCGGCTGCACAGATTAAATCTTACACACAATGTGAAGTGAATATCTTAAAAAAGTCTGAATAAATCTGTTGTGTGTGTATATAAATAGCTAAATCATTTGCTTGTAATACACTACCATTGTGTGTTGTTTTTGCGGTGTTATGGTACAGAATCATGCTTCCTTGATTATGGCTCTTTATGAGTCGGCATGTATCACGCCTGACTTGAGTCATAAATATCTTTTTTTTTTTTGTGGTTACAGCTATAAGCGAGGGACTGCTTTTACCCCTGCCAGATAGCCGTGTGGATTCCAGCCGTAAGAGACCAGCTCGAGCTACTTCTGAACACTTTAAATATAATCTTGCTTTCACTCAGGAGAACACAAGAGCCAACTGATGCAGTGAGGTTTTCAGACAAATCTCAGGTGAGAAAAATTCAGGAGGCCAACAGATTTTAATTAACATCTATCTTGAAGGGCAGTTTTCATACTTGAAGAGCTGCTGCTGAAACTCAGCAGGCAGTGAGATTTGTCTAGGGTGAATTCAAAGGCTTGTTTCACGGTTGCCAGTCAGACAGGTTTTGAACAACCGAAGCTGTAACATAATGAACAGCAGCATGCTTGTGTTTTCAGAAGCTTTTTTTAACACAGCATATAAAAATATCAAAAGCCCTTACGAATCTGATTAGTGGTAGAGCTGTAGAAGGCATTCACGGTAGTAGGATTAGTGAACCATCTGTGAAGAAAAGAAAATAGTAAGGAATTTATTCCTTAAGATGTCTGCATTTTATGTAGCCTTAGAATATATTAACATCTGTAAAGAGTCTCTGAGCTGTGACCACCTACATTTTACTTTTGTCATTTTTCACTGGTTTTGCATGAAAGGAGGCTGTGGTGAAAGAATTTCCTGTAGATCATGTAACAGAAGGTAAATGGCTTTTAGCATCTATGGGTCATGTGCTAGGATTCAGACTTGTTGGCAGTTTAATCTGGCTGCTTTTTATTTGCATTTTATCAATTGTATTGGAAGATGAGTTAGTAACAGCTCATTCGAAAGTCCAATAAAATAAAAAAAAAATCAATTTTCTCTTGCTGGAATAACTTTGACCTTATAGCTCTTGGCATTGTCTAGCTTTTTTTATGGCAGAAACAATAAGAAATCAAACTTCTTTGTCTGCTTCCCTGAAGAACAGGATGACTACAGATGTTGAAATGCCATACTGAATAGTAAATCATCCTTTTAAATTCATTCTGGAAGCCTTCACTGTTTATTCAGTACAGTTGACGTTTCTCAGGGTAATCACTTGATGCATCAATTTATCTCGCCCTTATTTCACCTTGGGTGGTTATCAAAAAGGTGGTTTGGGTGAGGTCATTTCGTTAACTTCTGAAGGCTGAAACTTTTTAGAGTGTCAGCTCCATCGACAGTAAATCCTTCCTCTCTGGCAATTAAAAAAAATCTGCACCGCTGGCTAGTGCCAGGCAGTCAGGACCAAAGTACCTCTGGGCAGCAGGAACTGAAAAATAAATACACGTTCCACGAGAGGGGAAACCTATTTTTTCCCACATGTGTAAATGAAAACGCACAAACGTTCCAACTCAATAGCCTGGATCTCAGCGGAGATGAAGTGGCTTACAGCAGGATCAGAGCTCCCGTCGCCCAGAGTCAGTAAACTCGTTCCGTTACGCACTCACTGTGTTCGGGGAACACTCTTGCGCAGCCAGCCAATGTCAGACTGCGCTATGTACTGAAGAGTCTGCAGCACGTTCCCAAAGTAGTCTTTCTCGGAAAATTCCAGCTGCAAGAGGGAAAACACATCAGCTCTCGAACCCGTTTACAGCAGATACCCAGCCCAAAGCACGCTGTCTTTTCAAACATTCAGAGCTGCTCACTCAACATTCGCAACCACACACACACACACACACACACACACACACACACACACACACACACACACCCACCAGCTTGAGGTCTTCGTTGATGTAGGTGTTGTTCATGATGAAATCCGGGTAGCCGACTTTTGCCAGGACTGCATAAGCCTGTTGAGAAAGGATGGGAAAATACGATCATTCAGAGAAAAGTAAAGCAAAGAAAGAAATCCCTCTGGAACGCAAGGGCAGAGAAGAATCTGGCACCAGGAACCAGGAAAGAGGGCTTCATGTAAAGATTAGGAACATCTTTCTAATCTCACACATGTCACACCAATTTCCCAGAGGGCAACGGGGTCACCTAGTTTTCCCTTTATCTTAATAAGTGGCTCAGACACGTTTCATGTTTTGGTTTCTAATTAGTACAATAATTAGACCATTGCAGTCACAGAGTTCTTGCTTTCTTGCAAAGCCTGTCCAACAGAGACCAAGTTTCTGCCAGTAACCAATTTTAAACCACCCTAGAAGCCTCATTTTAAAGTATTTGAAACCAGTGAAGACCCGCAAGACATTCTCTCGCATTCACTCAGTACCAGGAATATGATACTTGGGTTTTTTTTAGTTGTTTCTTCTTTTTTCCGTGTTTCATTTGTATTTAATGGGTCAGACCAGCGGGAGCAGGGGCTGCACTGGTCAGCCACCTCACGAAGTCCGTTCAGTCCTGTTTCAGGACAGCAAGCAGCCAGGAACAGCGTCTTACCTTCTCTTTAGCTTTAGTCTTCGTCTCCTTGTCCATCCAGTCATTCTCTTTCTCCAGCATGTCAATGAAAGCCCAGCGGATTCCCTCCGTCAGCTCCTCCATCTGTAGAGAGAAGGATCCCATTTCATGATATTTTTTTTCTTCACTATCATCATTCGTTTTCAGCAGTTCATATTTTTATGAACTAATTTTCATAATATTGCAAATGAAACATGGAAGAAAACATGAATTATGATGACGATTAAGATTGTAATAGTCACGCATCAGCAGCAAGTGGCCATATTTGCAGCACAGACTGAGGGTTTGTCTGTCTTTACACTGTTCAGATCCCTCAGTGTGTGATTCGGAGTCTAGGAGAACACAGCTGCCCGTTTTCCAGCTCTCCGAGTCTCTCTGGGCAATTCCTGCCAGTACCAGTGCTGACCAGCAGAGGGCAGCATTACCTAGACCCGAACATCAGAAAGTTCTTGATCACAGTTTAATGCGGAGAATGCTCATTACACGCATCCTCTGAGTCAATCATATGCTCCTATCTCTGGAACACTTACAAGTTCAAATGATGATAGGATCAAGGAGCTGATCGATGGCTTGGGTTCTCAATCCAGCAGGCCTTACACGCCTGTTCAAGTTACAGTGAGCTTTAGCTAAACCAGTCTGTTGCTTCTCCACATTCTTTAGTTGTTCATGATTTAAAGAGACACAGATAACCTCATGAATTTTGGATCCTGAGAACCAAGAGCTGGAATACCCTAACCATGGAGCTCCCAGACTCCTAACCAAAATCACACTGTTGGTTAGATCTCTCAGTGGACCTGATCGAGCTCTTCCCCCACTTTATCTCCTCAACCCCTCTAGCTAAGGGTGGGACTGGGACTGCGACTGCTTGCTGGCAGCTGTAATCCTTGACTCTGCCACTAGGGGGTCTTCAGCGCAACACATCTCTGCACTTTTCTGACCAGTTGCAAATTTTTAAACGACAGAAAGCAAAGTAGAGTCAATATACAGATTTACTGCTTTGTCTCTGCTTTTTCAATTTTTACTCCGTTAGTATTATTTAAAATGTCCGTGTGATAAACATACAGCTATAATAATACCACTGTAGTAGTAGTTGTAACAGTATAGTAATATAGTGTTACAATAGTTGTAATATGGCAGTATTTATCCTGCAACATGCTTATAAACAGAATCCCTTTTGATTCCTCATGCTGTATTACTGAGCTCTGTCTCATGTTGGCTGATGCTGTAAATGTATGGTGTTCTTCCCCCCGGTAATCCTGTTCAACATGATAAGACAATGGGAGATTTGGGGAAATACTTAATGTGGCAGAATCAAAGGGGAAAGAGTTACCATGAGTTTCTTGTCTTCCTGAAAATGCTCATCCACAAACATTCGGCCAGTGGCGTATATAAGAGTGCTCTCCACATAATTCACACACTTGTCCCAGCGTGGCGTTAAAGAAGTAGTCCCAGTGGTCACCTGAACAGGGAACCAGGACAGAAACATGCTGAAACACGTCATCATTGTATAAAGCCACATCATTTTCATCTTTAACATTCCATTTAGGATCTGCAAGCTTCACAGCAGGATGTGCACTGTGACACTGTTTCCCTGTGCACTTTGTTTTGAACAAAAACATCCTTTCAAAAAAAAGGACACACTGGTAACGTGCCCCACTCCTCCAGCCTGTTCAGTGAGCAGGAGATGGGCCACTTAGCTGCATATTTTCCATACTTACCCTGGCAAAATCCAGATATCTGTAGAGGAACCGTCTGCTGAGGGTTGTTATCCTGGAGTAGACGGTTGCCCACATGATGTAGTTAGCAACAGTCCTGCAGTAAAGTCACAGAGAAGACAAATGAAGTAATTCAGTGCAACAGTCTTGCAGTAAAGTCACAGAGAGGACAACTGAAGTAATTCAGTGCAGCAGTCCTGCAGTAAAGTCACAGACAGGATAACTGAAGTAATTCAGTGCAGCAGTCCTGCAGTAAAGTCACAGAGAAGACAACGGAAGTCATTCAGTGCAGCAGTCCTGCAGTAAAGTCACTGAGAAAAAAAGTTAGGTTCAACAGTCCTAAAAAAATAGTCTTAAATTTAGGGATTTAGAATAATTTACAGATTACTGCTTTATTGATGTACTGTAAGTCAGAGAATGAATCACTTTGACGTGGGCATGTTATCAACTATGAGGAGCTCCAAGACAAACATCATACAAATTAAGAGAAGGAGCAGAAATTACCATTACCTGTTGTTGGTCTAGTAGCATTTTAGATGAAATTATAATACAAAGGGTTTTAAAAGAAATATAAATGATTGTTACTATATATTGAAGTTATGTAGAACCTTATTAATGCAGCCATAAATATTAATGACACAGTAACAGATTTACACTAACCCTTATAACTACTGAATATCTACGTCTCGGTTTATATTAACACCCCTTAAGTTCATATCTACTAAAACTTTATTCTGACAACATAACCTCATGCATGATTTCTAGACTAGTGCCACATGTGTGGCCTGAGGCTGATTATCAATGCTGAAGAGTTGTCAGAAAGCCGAGCAGATAACGCCAGGGCGGTCCATATGAATATCAAAGCGCTCTGTACAAGCCCTGATGTGAGATGTGGCCGAGAGGCTCGAGTCTGTTACACGCAGCCCACATCCTGCACAGTGGATTGACCTTGCCACCAGACCAGGGAGCATGGCCACACAAGGACTGAGCTGTACTGGCTGGCGTGCTCAATCACAAGGAAAGCTGGTTAGGCTCCAAGACCTGCAGGAGCCATTACACTGCTAAAGGTGGTGCAGCTCTTACATAATGTATTATTTAGCTTGTTCAGACCCAAATAGGAGTCAGGGAAGCAGAACGAAGAGATTCCCCAACACAGGCTTCAGCCCATGCATTTTATACACAGGGTTTAATGCAACTGAAATTTATCTGACAGTATAAAGTGTGCACAAAAAGTTAATACAGTAGATTTTCAAAAGCATGCTGTCAAATACTGTTATATCAACATCTACTGTATCTGTACTTATTCAGTTATAGATAGCTGATACGAATAAGTAGACTAATAACATACACTCATCCCTGGTTAAACTAGAACTTTACTTACGAGTACTCGTTAAAATGAGTAATACATGTTCCTGCCTATTTCTGTTAAACGTGTGAACTTCTGCCATGAATATTAGCTCCAAGGGTATAACTTGTTCTTCAGTTTTTATTTTTCACCTCGCTTGGCTGCTGTCATCTTAACTATCTTAACAAAAATTATAAGAGTTCTATACCAGTTACGAGGTAAAATAATATTTTGATATTTATAAAAAATAATATTTATTCACAAATTTCACCATTTTATACAATGAAGTGTTTTATTATCACTATGCACCCTGCAAATGCACAGTACCAGTATCACCAATGCGATGCTCTTTCATGGTTATGGGTATATTCTGTCTTTGACTGGACAGGATTTCTTAACTAATATAAAAAACAATAAAAATAAAATTTGATTATTTGACATTTATTGTCCGTGTGTACATTAGAGACCATCAATATTTTATTTTCCTTATAGAATACTTTCAAACATTAACACTTTACGTAGAAGTGTTGGTAAATTCTACCTGTTGTGACATACATGTACACTTAGCAATTTATGTTGCTCAACTATTCAAATACTGTACATCAGAAAGTAACTAAATGTAGCTGCTTTATGGACAGTTCCAAGCACATGGAATGGACTTTTATGTGTATTTTAATGGGAATTTAGTGTCACTTTCAGAAGTTTTGACCTACGAGCAGAAATATTCTAGTTGGTCGTGCTGGGATAGCGAGGGATATGTGTACATTATGTGCTTCTCACAAAATGCCTTTTTGGCACTTAGTGCAAAACTCTGCTTCAACCTGTCCTGGCACACAGTGAGGCCCAGGCTGCTGGGCACCCAGACAGCAGTGCTGTTCGATCTCATCACATGCTCAGGACCAGAGCTAGTTAACGGAGCTGGCAGGCAGCAACTCCTGGGACCCCCCTGAGAACTCTGAGCCCAGCAAGACAGAAAAGCACTGGACATAATTAGGGCGGGGGGTGTACAGTGGGCTGCCTGCTCACACAAGATCCCTCTTATTTTATTATGGAGGACATTGACCCCAACGACTGAAACGTCATACCACCAAAGTCACGCAAAGCTCTTGTACAGTCACCGACTAATGGGGAGTCATTAACATAGCTCTATCTGAAGGAATAAAAAAGGAAAAGGAAACACTTCATTCATAAATCACGAAATTAGGGGACTGGGGAGGTTAAGGAATAACAGGCACTTTAACTGTGATTAGTCCTGCCATGGTGGCTATGTCTGTTGAAAACAAGATGGATGGTGTGGACTATATTTTGGTGTAAGAGGCTCCGAGTGCCCCCGACTCTGGTCTTTCTTTATAATTAGTAATGAGCAATGTGCCAGAGAGAAAGCAAACAATGACCTTTCCAGATTTATTTTTGTTTAAGCGTTTTTCTTTTTTTAAAAAAACAACATTATTTCCATTCCAGTGTGTGGGTGAGCCTCTTCATTATAGCTTTCTAAATAGAAAGAAATGTGACTGCTAGACACAGTTTTCAACCTTAAATACTAACCTTGGCGAAAGTAAATAAAAATTACTAGACCATGGGAATATACTGTACAGTGAAATATCACAATAAACGTTTCTCAGGAAGGTGGACTGCAGCGCACGCGTTCCAATGGGGCAGCAAAAGAATGTTAAAAACCAAAGGAAAACTATAGTTAATGCCTGACACACTTTAGTTTAGATTCCTATTATAACTGTACATGAACCATTGAACATGTTATTTATGTTGTCGTAAAAAGTATTGCAAACTTGAGGGGAGTGTTTCAGGCTGTGATCGGGATTAGGGTTTTGGACTAATCTACAGCAGAGGCTGATCATTACCACATTTCTGGCACCCTGTTAATACAGCACGTTCATTTCTAAAACATGAATTGCCAGGTGTGGACATGCGGTCTCCAGTTTCGCATTTTGAATACTGTGGAAGCACAGCGGTAAAAAGTGTGAAAACCTTCAGAAGAGGAAACAGGGACATAATGAAAAATGTGTTTCTTACAGCTGCAGTTTAAGCGTTTTCTTTTCCTTATAAACACTTTCTTTGTGCACTTCAGGAGACATCTAGAGCAGTACTGGTGTACACAGAGCAGTTTCTCTTAGTTGGGCACACCTTGCCCTACCTTTTGTCTGTGGTCTCCAGCAGCTTGAAGAGGTCTTTGAAATACCGGGGCACGCGCACAATCACTTGCTCGGATGAAGTCAGGCTTCTGAGTTCAGGGTACAGCCTGGTGTCCACCACTGCTTTGATATACTCCAGCCAGTTGAACTAAGAGAACAAGGACAATAAGTTCAACCTTGCTGGCCTCCAGCTCAGACACCTCACTCTAGCAACGCAAAAAACTGGATTCGAAAGGCATGTGTTGTGTACTGGGGGGGAAGGCGGTCTCTAAAACGCCTGTATTAGTGTCCCTTAGGAAGCAAAATGATTCGTCACCCTTGTCCACCTCCCGGTTTTAAGAAAAAAGCCAGAAGACTTTCACGTGTCTTTTTTCTGTTCCATCACCTGTAAGCTCATTACCTGCGGCACTGTTCTCTGCAGCCGGGAGAGACTGTACTTGTTGTACATGGCCTCGCTTGTTCTGTTCTCAAACGGGATTAGGATCTGAAGGAAAAATCATCATCACAGCTGTTAAGGACGGGTGATGGGCGCACTGCGTTTGAATCGGCGAAGACGTATTTCTGTTTCCCACCGCGAGATAGCCGCCCCATTCCCGCCCGTCAGAATGCACCCTCTCCCTGCGGGCCCCTCAGATAAACTTCACATTGCACGGGCTGGTCTCACGATGCGCTGGACACCCTTCAAACTTATTCTGGCTCTACCCCTGCTCGTTTCACCATACTGTATGCAGGCGAAAGTGGGCAGGAGGCAAATGTGACTCGTTGCCGAGCAAAGATTTCTCTTAGTGAATGAGCCGTCATGTTTTATTTTGGATGTACTGTAATAGATTTTGAATTTTTTTTTCTTCACCAGATCACGTCCTCTTGATTTTTTCACCCCTAAACATATTCTACTATGAAAAAGAATATTAAACTTGATACTACAGTTTCAGATTGTGAGAGATTCACATTCCAATTGCATGTCAACATCAAAGTGAAGCTGTATTCAGAGTTTCAGATTGCAGTTTCTTCATCGTTCTTTTCACTCACCTCCGCCAGCTTGATCTCAAACTCAAGGACGTCCTTCATCTGTGTCGCGGCATCATACTGATTGGCTCCCAACATGACAGCAACGTCAGTCATCAGCTTGAGCAGGGCCTCGCGGTACTGTGTGGGCGAGGGAGCAGACCCAGGGAGGTCACAGTGCTCAGGACCAGTAACGCACGGCCTAATTCATGGAGGAGGAATCCTGCTCCCAGAGGGCCTGTGTGTCTGCAGGGTTTCAGTCCCACTCCTCAATCAGCTCACTGTTGACTTAATAGGACCAACTGAACAATGTTTCCTCATGGCTCAGCTCTTCAGCTGCTGCAGCTTGGAAGAGACCTAGAAAACCTGCAGACAGCACCTCCTTAGGAGCAGGATTTCTCACCCCTATTCCAATGGAATAGACCACTCCCTAACAGCTGGAGGACTGTACTTATACTATTCTACAAACCACTCTAACTTGTACCAGAATAGTGCTCGGAACTAGAGGAGACATCAGAAAAGTCCCGTGATATGACAGATTTATGGTAATAAAGATTTGCTTCTTTTCAGCCTTATTCAAGTGAAGTGATATCAAATGGTTTCCGTCTGTGCCAGATGCACACTCATAAACCTGTACCTGGAAATCAAGGGCTCGTCAGGGACTGCAGGAGGAGCCGTCCTACAGACAGGCAGTACTCACCAGTTCAGCCTCTGTGGTGTTGGTGATGTAGTCCTCCCTCGAAGACAAGGACAAGGAAGCCTGGTCCAGCTGCACAAACACACAACACACGCTGGTGACCGCTCGTTGTCCTTTTCAAGCAAACTGTGAGTCTGACCTTTTCTGGGTTCCTGCGCGAGACTGCGGTGTCTCGGTGTGCAAAGGAACTGCTGCCCGCCAGCATGCGTATCATAAAGTTGCCTTATGTGAACGGAGAAAAACAACACTGAATAGGCATTTTATTTACGGGCTTAATTCCTCATCTGCTGAAGACTCGAGTAGGACGGACGCTGGGACCAATTATGTTAATAAGTAAATGATTTACGACTGCACTGTGCATTGTGCTTGCCTTATCACCACCGTCAGAGGGACCCAGTGTCTCCTGGGAGTACAGCAGCGAAAGAGGGCATTACCTTTATAATGTACTGGTTGGAGTTCTTGTCGTCGGGGGCCACGTACATGCGCAGCAGCACTGACTTGCTGTGCTGGCTCCGGAGCAGCGACAGCGTGTCCACCAGGCTGAAGCGCCTCTCCTCCCACTGCCACTGCGGCCCCAGGCTGCTCCCCAGGACCGGCCAGCGCAGCTCCGACCGCCTCAGCAGGGCCAGCAGGGGCTTGGCATCCTCCATCTCGATCGCCGCTGGGGCGGGGGAGGGCCAGAGAAAGAGGAGGAAGAGGAAAAGAAATTCAACAGCAACCGCGGTGGTCATCTTGCTGGTAGCGGTGGTCTTGCTGGCAGCTGGCAGTTGGCAGAGTGGTATGAGTAGATGTAGCAGTAAAATCAGGCAAAGATGAAATGAAAGCTGCAGTAAAAATCCTATTCAGCACCACTGTTTAAATCCGGTCACTTACTTTCATTCATGCAAGAGCGATACAGCACCTTCGCTTTGCGTATAGCTTCGATTTCTCTCGGGTCTATGGGTTTCTCCAGCAGCTCTAGAGAACAGCACAAGAAAGCATCAATCATCCGAGCTCTGGTGCTCTAAACAACACATTGCTATGTAATTGGCTTAATTGACCCTAATAATTGCTCAATTCTGTCAACTGTTGAAGGTTGTTTTAATATTTCACAGTTGGCTGAAACAAAGACTTGATCAGAATAGAACATACGTTTCAAGGGTGTGAGTTTGATTTCTCTGTCCTGGACCTAGAATTCAGTTCCCTGACTTACAGACTGTGAGCAGACATCATCCCAGTTCAAAAACAGCATAGGTTCTCTTTAACTGTGATTGAGACTTGTCTTCCTGTCTCTGTCTCTTAAACAATTCCTCATTACTGTGCCGTTCCGTAAATGGTTGTGTTTATATATAGCTGAGTAAACAGAAACACTGCGAATGAACGCTGTGTAATTATACAGCGCCGGTCCGGAAACCTCCTACTGCAGTTCCTCTCTGTGCTGAGCGCACAGACTCTGTCACAGAACAGCACTGTGCCGGGGGACATGGGCAGCCACAGCTGACATCCTCTACAGACAGTGGAGTACTGCTGAAAACCTGGCAGATATCACTCAGCCAGCACATTCTTTAAAAACACGTTCCCCCAGAGATGCCCACCTGTTGTCCTATCCCTTGTATAAGGATCCTTCAAGGTGAAGCTCAGAACAACCTTGTAAAGCAGTAGGGTGGGTAAAATGTCATGGATTAAATGCTACCAAGGGGGTTCATCTAGTGAACTTCTACAGAAAACTACAGACAGGTCCAGTCCTGTCCAGGTGTGCTGCAGGACCAACTCCTGGGTGTGACGTTGCAGGCAAGGTGGGTACCTGACTGGGCCTGAAGCTCGGCTACAGGGAGCACGAGATGCACTGGCTCCTGTGTCAAATGGGGCCACTGGAATGGGGAGGCCTCACAGTTTAAAAACACGTTAAAAAAATAGTATTACCCTGCATTTATAAAGTGTTAGTTAACTCAACGTACTTTACATACTGTACAAGATTCACTTCATCTACGCTAAAGTGGGTCTCCACTAGACAGCAGATCAGGCTGGGCACTTTAGTTAGACCAGATTGTATGAGCCCCGAGTGGACAGGAGCGGGGACAACAAAGTTGGCCTCCCTGCTCTTACAAACTGCACAATAGGTCTTGAAAGACATTAAAGACTTGGTCTTAAATGACCAAGTAGTCAGGACCTCAGCTGAAAATCGCATCCAAAGGATGGCACTTCCTATAGCGTACTGTCCCCTGTCACCATTACTGAGGCGTGAGTCCAGAAAAACTGGTCCAGAGGGAAGGGCACGACTTACTGGTCCACCAGCGCCACTTGCACAGCTGTCCTCAGAGGTCGCCCTTACACCGTGCGCACAAGAGAGCAGCCGTGTGGAAGAGACAGCAGAGGCAGTGAGCTTGAGCTGGGACCTGTGACCTGTCTCACCTTTCAGCTTGATGTCGACGTTCTGCCTGAGCCAGGGGTAAATCCCGTAGCTGGACGAGTCCTCTGGGATGGTGTTGTCATGCAGCCACCCGCCGCAGGCATACTGGTAGAAGTCCGCACAGGGGGGGACTGAGGTGTCCATCTTGCTGATAATGGAGCCCGCTGGAACAGCACAAGCACAAGCAGGTGTCAGTGATGAGCAACCGATTCCACACCGGGCCAAAAACTGCAGATCAGCTTGTAGCGCAATCGTGGCCACACCCACTCCTGGGTGGAAACTAACCCGCAGGAGTGACAGCTCCGTAAATCATCAGCAGCTTCAGTGCAGGAGAGTCAGTTAGCCCAGTGAAGCCTGAACTGAGCTAATGTAACCACCCTGACACCTTGCCCAGCTGGTGATTTAAGGAGTCCTACAAAATCTCTTGGCCTGGACCTACTGTAAGTAGCCCTGCTCTACAAGTTAAAAAAAATAGCTTTTGGGATTTAAATAGCTTTTTAAATCTTTACAAGTTATCTTATTTTTTTAAGTGAAATGCCGTGCCTTAAATCTTAAAAGTTCTTAACTTAATAACCTTCAAACAGTTCCCTACAAACTGGAACTGGAATTGTGTCAAGATGAGAAGGCATACAGGGGAAATGGTTTTGACAGCCTCCATCTTTTTTCAAGAACTTAGCCTAACAACTAAAACAAAGGCCTGCAGCAGGATCTGAGCCCAGCTCTCTTTACTTCAGCCATGCAGAAGAGTAACCACCTTGACTCCGACTGACCAGTCTGCACAGCACTTAAGTGCAATGCGAACCTTCAATTCATTCCTTCCTGTATAAGAAATAAATAACCGGCTCTACGCTTGAAGGAAACGACCATAATTCATGGGAAAAGAAAGAAGGCTTAAGGAGTACGATTTTTCGGACCAAGTGCCGCTGGTGTAATTAGACAAACTTTGTGACAGAGAAAGAAAGAGAAAGTCCATACCAGCTTCAATGCACTCCAGTGTCGAGCAGTACTCTTCAGATTGAAGGTTTATTGAGCCTCGAGACGCTAGAGAAAGAAAACAATGTACTGCTGAGGTTCAGAAGGTTACAATGATCTTTCCTGAACACTTCACAGAGCAAAAAGAGTAAAAAAAATTAAAAGAGGCTTCCTTCTTCTCGCAACAGAGCATTTTGAAGACCCAGATTCTGCAATTTTCTGTTTTGCTCCTCAAGGACCAGATCTAGAGTATGCTTTATTAACCCCCCTGTAATTTGATTTTAGCTCATGTAATCATATAACGAAACCCTACCTAGAGATCATAACATCACTGACATTGCAAATCAAGATTTATTAACATATTAACATGAGACTCCTTCAACTAAATGGAATTTACATTTCCCTGAGCATCCCGACGCCTGTGTTAGAAGTACTAGTCTCCTGTATTAAGCCCAGCAGGACACACACGACCGCAGTACCAGATACTGTAGCACATTTTCCCCATGCCTGCTATTTTTGCTCTCGGTAGAGTGTCCCATGTACCCTTCCAATGGGCCAAGGCAGCTTGTGGAAGGACTCAGTAGGTATCCTGTTTGTAAGGCACTTCTCCACTAAATTACTTAAATCGGAGGTCGACTGGTCAGCCTTGAGGACCCTCTCTGCCATGCGAGCTGTGACTCTCACCATTCCAGAGATCTTGTACTCTTGGCCTACACTGAGGTCACTCCTTCCAGAGGATCTCAAGGAACTCACAGTTGTCGAAGTTTAAATGTCACCAACCTGCTGAAACAGCTGCTGAGACCCGCTGTGCACAGACCACATTAACAAACTCAGAGTTGCTGTGCTGGCACCATAAAGCAGGCTTGTCACCTTATGTTTTGCAAATTAAGCCACTCAGCAATGTATGTAATTACAGATTTTTTTTGGTTTCTGTGCTGTTGATTTGCTGTGTTTAGTACAGTAGCTGCAGGGCATAAGCCCCACACGTTGTCACAGACACACAACTGCTGTCTCAAAACACTTTTCACATCAACATAAACAGCAGTGCCGCACTGAATCCCAGCTCGCCAGAGAGGCCAGGCAGAACGCAGCTCGAATTTTCACCAGCTGAAAACCAACACGCTGCAGCCTTCTGTTTTCAAACAAAAAAAATTGAATGGAAATGAATACATACTTATGCCCGTTTCCATAGCTGCATAATAAAATGTTTGCTTTCTTACTTGCTTACTTTAATGCTTTTTTCTTTGGCAGTGGTTCTGCGATAGAGAGATTCAGGTAACATGTGATTAGTGTTATTGCCTGGACTCGTTAACGCAAGCTGGAGACAGCGTATTACTTCTGACTGCCTTCCTGATCCTGTTCTTATGGATGCGTCTAACTTCTTTTGAGTGGGCACGCACTTTTAATTGAAGGACTCCTTCACATTCATCATTTAGACTTTGCAGAGCAAAAATATATTATTTATTTCCCTTTTACCCCACATCTGTGTCATTGTCAATCAGTGCAACAGAACTATAGAGATGTGATTTCAGAACTATAACGCAAGATGTGCCTTTCACCTGCAGGTACTTAATGAAGTTGCCTTGAGCCTGTTTTCTGCGGAATAAGAGACGAATAACTGAGATACAATACCCTAGTCTGAATTACATAAAAAAAAACAACATTTTAATCCAGGCTGCAAACCCAAGCAGATGGCACTCCACAACACTCAATCTGTTACATTTTATTAAGTTTGTATACTAGACACTGGGCATGCTCATATGTTTGGAATTTTAACTCTTTGGGCAAAGGTATAAGTGCAGTACCCACAAATGCATGTTGTCAGTTTAAACACACACAGGCATGTGTAAATGGCAGTTAAGGCAAACAAATATCCATGTGCCATTGAGAAGGCTTGGGAAACTTACCGAGGATGATCACAGCCAGCAGGACCAGAGACAGGCACACGAAGACGGCCAGCATTGCCTTTAGCAGCTTGTTGGACTTCGGGGCCGCCTTGGGCCCAGGATTGCCCAGCCGTTCCATCTCCATGGTGGCCGAGTGAAGACTTTTTGGCTCAAGCGAGACAAGGAAGAAGGGAAAACAAGAAACTCTGAATGGAGTCGGCTCAGCTACTTGGTCAGTGAAGTATCTTCAGCTACCTCGCCTCCCCTCCCTCTCTTTCCGCCAGGAAAAAAAAAGCCGTCGTCACCCGTCTGACAAATGAGCAATATTTCAGAGAATAACTAAAACTCTGACAGCAGCGAGGGCTCACTCCCAGCTGCCTTCCAGTCACACACAGCCACTGGGACAGACTCAGAGGAGGGCAGAGATGTTTGCTTGTAACCCGGGCCCTCTGGAGGACATCCCTGTGATTTACTGTGCTGTACCAAGTGCTCTCTGCCACACTAGCTCAGATATTCCAGAAAGACTGGCAGGAGGAACGCAGGGGATCACTCACTAGGATATATATGTAAAAAAAAAGGGCAGTCCTTGAAGACAGAAGAAAAAACCAAGCAGTATTTAAGTGTGCTGTAATTAAACGGTCTAGAGCTCTTCTGTCGGAGTTGGGCCGTTCCCTCTCTCTCTCTTCCCCTGGCTAGCAGGACGTCAGGCTTTATATCCAGGTACCTGCACCAGAACAGGGCGGGATGATATGTTCCACTCATGCACAAAAACACGTTTAAGCATTTTAAAAAAAGCAGCTGCTATTTTGAGGACACTATACTTAAGAAGCAAAAAAAATGGACGCGGTGCTCGTGTTTTTGACTACTGAGGAAACAGAGAAGCAACATAATGAAGCAACCTTTTTAAAAAACTTATGAAGCAGCTATTTTGAGGACACTTACTCTTAAGCAAAAGAAATGCACACATCTTGAGTGTTTTTTGAGTGCTTGTGTAAACCATTACACCTGACCTGTAACAAATAGCATAGAAAGATGTTTTTTTTTTATTTTGGCTGTATTGTCTTCTCTATGCAGTATTTGACAGTAATCTGGGAGCCTAGGAACTGAATTCTAGTCTGCAAAGGTTGTACTGAAAAGACAAAAGGTGAATGCGAGAGGATTTTTTTAGTGTCATTTTACAAATAACAAACCACAATGTGCAGATACTAACCTGTAGCCCATTAAAGTCGTGTGCTTAAACAGCCACTAAGTTGTATTTAGGATTGTTTAAGGGATTCATATAAAAAGTGCTGAAAATAATATTTTCACAGTCTGCAGAATGTATCTGCGCCATCGATTGCAGTCAGCTCACAGGCTGGGAGTGGAAGGGCTGATGAATTGACCTTGATCTTCACTTTCAAAAACATTTTTTCTCCCCTAAATTACCTACTGTACACAAGTTTCACTTCCTGAGCCCAGATTAGTTTTGACTCTCCTGACCTGCAGTAGCATAATCCATTATAAAATGGTAAGGGCTGGAGATGATACACAAAAGTGAAATTGATGATTAGATGCCACCATTAACTCAACCCTGAACCTCTGTCTCACTGCAAGTTGTGCAATTTAAAGAGTGCTAACCCAACATCTTTCAAAGACAAAGATTTCAAACCCAAACATCTTAAATCCAGATCATTTTCACCAACTAATACTGGTAGTACAGTATTCTAAAGTGGGTGTTCTTGGGTCCTTATCTGACTCTGAAAATGTCATGCCCTTCCTGGTCAGAAAGTGGACAGGGATGTTGTGTGATAGAACTGGACAGGAATTTACTTTTGTCTCATCCAAGCAGGCTGATCTGCAGTCCATATCCAAATGCTATGTATTTCCACTTACCCACTGGCTTTTAACAGGGGTGTGACTGAGGGCCAAAGGCAAACTGCAGACTTATAAAAGGCAGCACAATCTGGCTGCAGTTGTATGAGCAAATCATCTGTCTGGCTAGAGAGAATGGTATCTTCAAACAACAAGAGCCTTTGCCTCTTCAGATGGGAGGCCTTTTGCATATTTCCACCATGCATCTGCTAGATTTCTCTTTCCTTTCAGCAATTTAATTAAGCCTTTTTGTTGAATGTTCCCCTATCAGTGATTTACATTGAAATCCCTGCCGGGCTGGCAGCGTCTGCGCCTGTGGTGCAGATAACAGCAATTCCTGTGTGCAGAGCGTGAGGCAGGAGCCAGCCACCAGCAACATGTGATTTTACTGCACACGCTCACGCACACACACACACACACACACACACACACACACACACACACACACGCGCATGCCCCCTCACCCAAACTGAGCCGCCCACTGATGCTCCCTGGGTCCTGGTGTTCGTCTCTGCAAAACCTAGGCAGGAGCAAGGAGGGAGGGAGAGCAAGTGGCCCCTCTCCCCCTGGACGCAACACCAGTCCACTGCAGCCCCTCAGAGAGAGGAACAGCTTGGATCAGCCCGTCCAAGTGAGCCAGCTTGTCACTGGTCATCATTTCATTTCAAACATCACCTTTCAGCCATCTAGGAAGGTGGTGTTGGACGGGTAAACGAGCAGTGAATGTTTCAATGAGCTGGAAAAAAAAACATACTGTACGCAGACCACAGGGAACATAAAATCTTCATAGGTGGCATGTGATTCAGTGGGAGAATTTAATTCCTTGCCTTTACATACCACAGTTCATTCCAAAGGACCCCAGAGAGTTTTATAGGAGGGGACTATCTGGAGTGCAGTCCCACCTGGATGACACACAGCACCACTCAACAGATCATGAGGGAGGACCCAGACGTTACTTTGGCAATTGAATTAAGGGGGAATGTTGGGGAACTCAGACCGGAAAAGACTCCGGTGGAATTTAACCAGGATGCTGGGGCTAATGACATTGCTCAGACAGTGCAAGGGGATCTTTAAAGACCAAGCAGTCAGGACCCCATTTTAACCTCCATTCTGGAACAAGCTGCCCAGTCATGATGTTGAAGCTTTGAAGTTGATGACTTGGATTCTTTCAAGAAACATATGGATGAGACACTTGGATTAATTTGTTCCTAAAATCCAAATGAGTTCTAAATGCGCTAAAAGGTCCCCTTTACTTTGTAAACTATTTTCAATAATATTGCATTGAATTAAGCTACACAGTATATCACTTAGTCACTCTAACCGATACGTCACCCTATAAACATTGGGCTCAGATAACGCAAAAGCTGGTTTGTGTTAAGTTATTGAATCCCATTTTTCCAGGTTTGCAAAATCCAGATGTCGAGGTAGAATCTGACTTCAAATAAATCCAACTCTATTTGTGAGAGCTGTGAAAAACATTTTCGAAAAACTGTTACTGGTTACATTTTCCATCTCGGCCTTTTCCGCACGTTTATTCACAACAAATTAAGAACAGCAGTCTTTTCGAGGAGTTTTGACAAGCAAGATGTTTTTATTTAACGTCTTTTGTTCTGATGTAAGTTGTGTTGCAAATCATGGGTCACAATTTAATTTTGACAGGAAATCACTGATCAAAGCAGAAGGCAGTCTATAATCTGCTCCTTTCACGCAAAGTAAAACCCACTTCTAAGAAAGCCTTCAGGAACCACTAGTAGAGCACACTGCATTGAGGGACGTTTCACAGTCTCATTAATACACAGCTGTCCCTGTGAAAGGTTATACCTACGACGACAGAATCTGCAACCACTACAGCAAGCTTTGTCTTGCAGATTGGTCCCCTCAAAAAAAAAACTGATGAAAATTGCAGATGTAAAGGACAAGCACAGATTCTAGATGTATTTCCATTTATTCTGATACATGGGATAATGATGAATTTAATTTCTCCCACTATTTCCACCTTCCGGAAGCATAAAGGGAAATTTTGAAGGCCAAGCTGCCTTGACAAGACTTTTTCAGCCTCTTCACTTCTGCAAAAATATCTATAGATTCGATGATGGAAAACCCTTATTTGTCCTGTTATTTCCAGTTACTGTGAACTTCTGGAGTGGTGAGGGAGTCTGGCATTTCAAGAAACTTCCCCCTTCTTTTTTTGGGGTGCCGAGTGATTGCTGTGGTGGTTAACGTGACTAATGGATCTGTCACTTAACCGATACAAGCACAGGGTTTGACAAGACCACATTTCTTTCCATCTGGAAATGATTGAGCAGTATTACATTTTTTTTTAGCCCAAAAACTGGGTGCGTTTGTATACATAAAACCACACACACACATTGCAGATATACAGGCTGAGTGCTCCATTTAGATAAACAAGAAACCAGTTTAACCTTCTGAACATTATAGAGAACAATATTCATGTTCTATATAAATAAAACCAGTGGTTTTTGAAACACATGTGCTTCACTGGCTGTTTTAACATAATCTTAATCTTAGCAATTACAGGAAATACAAAACTGATCCGCCAAACAGAACGTAGTCCTCCAGGAGTCATGAAGAGTTCAGTGGCATTCTCATAGCAGTCTAGGAACTGTGCAAGTCTATGAAGATGTTGGCAGGTTATTAAAAAAAATACAAATTCCAACCACTTGCCACGAAAGTAAGTTTATTTAACAGTGTACCGCACCTACAGCATGCTCAACAAGGTTTCAGTGCCTAGATAAAATACTCTCAAACATTTCTACACTTTGGTGGGAGCAGACATTAGTGCAAACAAAAGTTTGGGCAAATGGATTTGCAAGTGTACATACGAGCAAAGCGGTCAGCCACAGCCTTCACTGGAATCCTGCTGATCTGGGGGCAAGAGCAAAAAGCAGAAGTTTATAGAGAAAACAGTAAATACGTGTGTGTCTTGTGCATGTTCCAGAGGAAACCAGTTCACAAGAAAGCTCTCTGAACAGGTGACAGAGCGAAGAACAATCATTCTGGAGAAGACCTGTGGAAAGCCAGTTTTTACTGCCTTGTTCAACAGATCTTAAACAGTCACAGAAAAAGGCCCTTTATTGCACTGCTTTTCACAAGAACTTCCACCCAGATGTGGAAGTCAAAGTGAGGGATATGCACCTGAAATAGTGAACCTAGACACTTCCATTCCATTGCAAGTCTTTGCTCAAAGTGATCTTCAGCACCCAGGTGAATTAAACTTTGGAGAAGCCCTGTAATGACTTGGAATGGCAGGTGCCGAGGTTGACTCACCCTGGTTTACACCTTGAGGTCTGGTGCTCAATAGGGCCCAGCATTTCTCCCAAGGGCTGGACACACAACCAGCCTCTGCACTGAAGGTCAGGGAAGAATCGGCACCAGAAACCTTTCTGCCTGCCTTCACTCTTACTGCAGAGCGACTCCGTCTCTCCAACACCCCCTCCTCCCCCCAGCCCTGTTCATATGGCTCTCTTCACAATTTCTTTATAAGAACGTTTAAGAAGGTCTTTTGCTTCATTGCGTAAAAACAGCACAGCGAGTCAGCATTCGAAATTGCAGCAAGTCCAAAAATCATTCAAGATGTAAGAAATAATAGGAGGTAACATCTAAACTTCTCCAGCATAAAGATCTCTGCTATGCAAAGTTTAACTCACTTAATGCAGACTAGGATGATACAGAGGCAAAAAAAACAGTTTGATCAATGACAACATGCTGATAAATAATATTTTCAAACCTTGGGACTTTTAAGCACTTAAGTGCCAAAATACAGGTGCACCCTATTATTCACTTTCATATAAGCTTTTACATATTACTGGTACTTCACATTACCACCATCTTCATTATACTGTTATATCCTGATGAGACTTACAAGTCTCCATTTCTTCGACGTGTTAGTTTTTAACACCTGGCACATAAAGGATTCCAAACAAATTAATGGGGCTGTTCACTTTTAAGTGGATATTAAATGTACAGTATTATGTTCAAGCAGAAACTTGACATCCATTCACGCTGATAAAATACCCTCCTGTAGACACTTAAACTGCACATATTTAAAACACATTAATGGTGTTTCACCACTGGGCTAATGTTCTGTATATGACTTGAACACATCAGAATGTCAGGAGACAGTGACCAGTGATGGGTTTATTTTTAACATCCACAGCAGCATGGATCAAATATACTCTTTTTTGTTGAAAAAAAACAAAAAACAGAGCAACAGAGCAAAACAAACCTGGGCAACTTCAGCCTCAACCAGCGACGGCCCAGGATGAGCTCTGTGAACACAGGTTCGAGACTGGGTACCTGGTGCCACTCAAGACTGTCAGTACTGGTGACATCAAAGCAAGTAAAACAAAAACAAATGGTGATTCTAAATTAAAAAAAAATATTTTGATCATGTTTTTAGTCAACAGCCCGTAAATGAATTTGAGAGTTAATCCCCAACAAACAAAACAGGATGCCGAGGACCCTGTTAAAATTTTTAAAAAAAACGTTTCGAAGCAGGGCTGTAAAATGCTGGAGGAATAATCCATTACGATACTCGGACCTAAGAATTTGACTAGACAAGACTCACTCTTCAATTAGCTGTGCTGACGAATTCTCCAAGAAGACTGCAAACCAGATGTGAAATTGCAATGAAGTAAAAACAAAAAACTAAAATAAAATTGTGAGCCATATCCCTTCAAGTCTCATTTCAAACACTACGTCAAAATACACCGTAGTGACACTTCTGTAAACCACAGGACCTGCAGGGTCCCTCCCCCCAGGCCAAACACGCACACGAAGACTCCAGCTTATTGACTCACTCTGTCATGTCATCTTTCTCTGAACCTTTCTCATTACCTCCGTATAAAAATAAACTATGATATCCCATTGCACTTCTTTAATTAAAAATATTTTTGTAGTTGTTTTCCTAACACTGAAACCAACCATCAACATTTAGCTTCTGGGGTAAAAAAAATCTCCTTTTGAGCAAGCTGAATTAATAAGTGCCTCCCTAACAGAACACAAAATGGCTCAAGCCCAGGTGAAAAGATTCTCCACACAACAGCTGCACCTTCTTCACCGCTCCATCATCAGACAGGACCTAGAGTGTGCCTCTGTTTTTCTGTTTCATACAGACACAGCCTTGCTTTCAGCATCTCGAATGGGCAAACCGTTGGTGAACCGAGGCAAGAAAAAGACGCAGCGGGAGGAGAAAACAACCACACGGCTGTCAAGATATTATGAGGCTGTTCAGTGGGCAGCAATCTCAAGGGACCGTGTGGCGGAGTTTAAATCTGTTTGAAAACAGGCATAATGGGCAACTTAAAAACCTCAGGACTGACTCCAGCCTTTTTTTATCACAGAGGAAATGGAAAAATACCCTCATTATTTTTTCAGTTAACTCTTCAGAGTAAGGACTTGGGAAGCATGAAGTATGAAGGCAGATCCTTGAACCAGTTTTCTTTGGAAGAGTGACGCACAAATAATTGGACACCTGTCGGGGGGGGTGAGAGTTTTATGGCGCTGGAGACCAGTGGTATGATCCTGATTTGCATCGCGTGGCCTGCGCACAGCTCACACGTGTCTCAGCCCAGTCGGAAATCTCGCCATTTGGCTCCCCGCGCTGCCGAGCCGCCGAGCCAAACTTCACCCTTTCTTTCCCACCCTACAAGCAGGGCAGCTCACAGAAGACGGCCCTGCTGGACGGCCGTGGCCAAGCACCAGAAGCCAACCCTCCGGAAAATCGTCGGTACCTTAATTACAGACCCCTGCTGACTGATTCTTGATAAGGAGTTTGAGAATTCGCTCGTTGGGTCGAAATCCACATCAGACTGAACTGGCAGGTCTGGGGAAAAAGCAGCAGTAGGAGCAAGGAAACCCTGTCCCATATCCGGGGGCTCTCGGGGAAAGGTGTGAGATGAGTCCAGCTGCTTTATTAGAGACCTCAGATCTTATTAAATCCTTTACCTCAGTATACCTATTACTGCAGAAGAACCCTTATTTGCCCACCCCCAGGGTACTAAAAACACAATCGGGACACCGTGAGGACCTCATGTGTCGAGCGTCGACTCTTCTCTGCCCTTGCTGGGATTGCTGTGATGCCACAGCAGAGTCCGACACTGGGGGATGTCACTGCTGCAAGGTGTTCAGTGTTACCTACACACACAGTAGTGTTAATGAATAATATCCCTCACTGATCAAGGAACCAGCTCCTGGCTATGAGCTCACAGGTTTTACCTTCCTGTCGGGAACTAACGGTGGTTAAATAGCACCTTTTAAGACAAACGGTGTTAAACTCAATCTCTACGCCGCGTGAGCTTCAGTGAAATCAGGTCTGCAGCTGACGTGACTGGATTAGCATGCAGGAACAAGTCCTGTCACCATTTCTGTAAAAGCATTCACCCTGAGGTCGGATTTGGAGTTCTTTCATTTAAAATTGAACTTCTGGTAGCAGAATTTAAAGAAAGAACTACCTCCTCACTACGCATTTGCATTGGGAAATTCAAGAACAGCTTGAAAATAAGATTATCCAAACCAGCTGTTGAGAGAGTTAGAACGAAAAGCGGCCTGTATCAAACAGCAGAGCCGCACTGCAGCCAAGGAGCAAAGTGGACAGGGGTGAGAGAATTCCCAGTGACGCTTGCTGGGAAGGTCTTGACAGAGCAGGGAAAGAAAACAAGAATTAGCAGTGATGAAGCTTAAAAAAATGAGCCATTTCCCTTTTTAACGAAGCTTCACGCAGTCTGCTCTTCCATGGGTCAACGCCAGCACAGAACTGGAAGCCCTAGTTTATATCAAGTCACTGGCTGTACATTTAAAGCACCATAAATCAGAACCAAAGTAGAGTGCAACCATCCCCCCCAAAAAATGACAATCATAACAGTGATTTTCAAAGCCTTGTGCTACAAAGAAGACAGCAAACATGAAGAAAAGCATCGGAAGAACTTTTTGAAGAGGTTGTTGGAATTGCAGAGCCTGGTCACATTCCGTTTCAGTGCAATCAGCAGTTTTCTGGCTCCAGTCACCAATCACCTGCGACTTCAGAATCTCACAGAAATATTAACCATCCCGGCCGAAAAAAACAAACATTCGCCTTTCAATTCTGACTTTAAAAAAAAAAACAGGAATAACAGCAATTATTATAGTCACGTAGACATACAACAGAAAAAAAACAGCAAACTGGATTTCTGAGTCTCTTTACAGTGTAAGGGACGCCTGGAGTTCAGGCTTCAGGCGCGCTTCCCCTCAGTGTTCTTCCTGCAGGAGGCGCTCTGGAGTTCGGACCTGGAGTTACTTCTTCCACACGGTGTAGAACACCCACCTGAGAGAAGGCGTCAAGGAGGACGTGCGCAGATGTGAAACCCCGTTTCCTTTTCAAAAATCACGCGGCAGCGCAAAGCTCCAGAAGAGGACAGCGGGGTCTCGAACCCTCAGCTGCTGCACCAGACCTGTCCTTCGGGTATCCCTGCGCACCGGGAGAGGCCGGGAAGACGCAAATCAGCCAGTTGAGCTCAAAACAGGACAACGCGCAGAAAACTCCAGGCAGTTAAAAAACATTGGGGGTTTTTTTGGGCGGGGGGGGGGATGCACATTTTCTTTGCTTTTAATGCTCTAACAAAAAAAAGCACAGTGTTACAGTATTAAAAGCAAAGAAAACTATCAACATATGAGCTGGGAAATCTGTAACGCTGCTCAAAAGAACAGTTGTTCTCAGTCTTTCACCATCTATCTATCTAGTATAACTAGAGGGCAAGACACTAGAAACCCTGACAGAGATGTCAGATAATCTAGCCAGTCCTTGGTAAATCAATAGTGACAGCCACATATAGCCCCAGCATCGCTGAAACACAATAAATGCCTTTCATTAGAAGCCTAAATGACAGATGTTGAAACCTTTTTTTTTTGTATAGGCCTGAGCCATTTACCGTGGCTGGGCTAGAGGCTGATGAGTAATCAAAACCTCAGAAGGGTTCCTGTGTGGGTCATCAAGGGCATGGCGGCCCATTCCAGGTGTGATCCTGCCTGGTTCCAATCCCCCAGCTCCACTTGCCATTACACGACTGCTCACCAGAAGTATTTCTTTATGACACTCGGTGGACGGATGTGCCTGCAATCTGTGCTTTCTGTCTCTAAATGATAGCACAGTCTCATGCACAAGTGACCCCGCTTCTGCGGGGACAAACATCACAACAATTTTCCAGCACACAAAAATAACAAAGTTTATAATTAATCATATCCAGCAGTGTAGTATTAAAACATCTGGGAGTGTTCTTGGTGTGTTCAAAATCCTTGTTGTAAGCTAACAATGCTCAGTGATACTAAATCAACAGTTTGAGCTGATCAGTTTCCATCTCTTTACAAATTCATGAAGCATCACTGAGTTCACTGATAAATTCACATCGGAATTGAAAGGAAGTAGCAGAAAGTAAAACCTAATGCCAAAGAATAATTCCTTAGCATTGTCTTTCTTTGAGGGTTATTTCGGATTGCTTCAGTATATATATACAGGTCACATTTCCTCTCCTTCTCCGGGATGTTACAAATTTGCACCCAGGGAAACGTCTTACACCCTGCACAGACAACACTCTGATGTCAAGCGCAATAATTACAGTTCTGTTTATAGAACACTTGGCTTCAGGAAGGTGTGTATCCTGCCATTACCCTTAATCACTATGGTAAAAATAATTTCAATATGATCCACCGCTACCGTTACAGAGCCCGTCATTAGCCTGCCCTTGTGTCTTGTCCATCACAGCTTAATTTTTTTCTGCTCACCACAGTCGAAGAAATGTAAAATTTCCTCCCCTGGTATCGCTCAGTCTTCATCTCCTTAATTATTTATACGGATCTCATTGGCACTTGGACCCAGGGTGCCCGTGTCAGGGATGGAGTCTGCTGACACTGTGGAATCCTTATTTCACTGGCACTTCTATCACAGCTGTCCAATTTTTTTTTTAGCAGCCAGCCAGCAGGAAGCTCAGAGCAGTGTTGGGAGGCTATGCTGAAGTGTTTCACTTTTTTGTTGTGTTTTTCAAAACAGTTTAAATAAGAACGGGCTTGGCAAAGCTAAGATTCTGACAGAAACTTGACTGCAATGTCAGTTCAGTGCAGAACGGGAGCATCTTGCTGGAGCCACTTAATGCTGCTGTCAATACTGTACTTCAGAAAAAAAAAACAGGAACAGTGTCACTGAAATTGTATGACACCACCCTGAGTAATAACTTGCTCATTAAGAAGTAGCTCCCTTATTTCTGACTAAACAGCTCATAACAGGTGATGAATTGATGATGCACAGACACAGGTGATGAAGACAAGACACTATCAGATATCTCCCACATTAAAAGTCAGTGTCTTTCCTTCTGGATAAATCTACCTGGTTGTATTTCAGCTCACGCACCCAAATAAGGGCAGTCACTAGACTCACACAGGGCTAATCCCAAATCTCATTCACCTTTCTAAGAGCCAATTTAAAAAGACAACTCGATTAGAAAATGGAAATAAATTAGCCTATGATTAAGAACCTAGCTGGAGCAGAAACCAGGAGACCCGGGTTACTCTAAGTTACTGGCAGCAGTCAGCTCTGGGGACTGGGGGCCCAACAGACTGGAGGTGCTCCTAGACCAGACCAGAACTGAGTGCCACTGGGTTACAGCTTCAAGCTGCCCTCTCTCTCCGTTTGAGGGCACTGTGGCACTTGTGTGGAAGTAAAAAACACCTTCTTAGCTACGTCCCCTCCTCCCGTCTTTCTGATCTCTTTCCCCCAAAAGGATACAATTCCATGTACGATGGAACACAAACTACTTCCTTGGAAAACTCCACAGGGCAACACAGCCGGCCGAGCTGCTCCTCGTAGAGGGAGAGCGCCTCCGTCAGATTCGCACAGTTTCCCTGAAGGACAAGAGAAGAGCTTTTTACCCCACAAAAAAAAAAACAACCCCAACTCTTTTCACTTTCTGAATAGGAGAAGTCGCAACACAACAAGACTAGAATTGAATGGTTTTAAAGATGAACAACAAACGCACAGTATAGCAAAAAGTAAAGACTATCCCATGCACTCAAATTCTAAAGTGTCGCCAGCGCAGAAGGAAAGGGCAATCGGACTTCTGGCTGCAGTGTATCAGGTTAATCAGATCAGAGCTACACCAGCATGTGCAGTCCACACTGCCCACCCCCCTGTACTGTGCCATTAAACAGAGCCAGAGTGGAAACGGAGACTCTGGTATTAATAGCTTTTTTTAAGACTATAATGAGCTCTTTTCCCAAGGAAAACAGTTGATTAAAAAATAACATCCAGTTTGAGTAGGGAACCAAGCAGGCTGAGGCTTCCTGCAAGAAACCCTTCCCTGTATAATTAACTCCTCTTTTTAAACAGGATGGCATATGGTCATTTTCCCAAACTTCCTCACCGTGCAGGCTGTCTGCAGCTCCACAATAAATGTGTCACTCCTCTCCCAGGAAGGCATTGTGCAAGAGCTGTTTGTGAAACCGGAATCATTGGACTGGAGACTGGATGGGTCTAACCCGGAGAATAAAAGGCAGGTCGCACGTCCTACGTTGCAGTTAAATCGTTTTTAAATTACACTCAGCAGATTTACCACTTCCGCTGGGATATGATGGCTTCTGTGCTGCCCCAACATATAAAAATAACATAAGAAAAATCACCTTTCTTGCCACAGCACAACCCCTTCTGTGTCATTTCCTCTGGCTCCCGTCACAGTAAGCAGATACATGGGCACAATGCCCCCCTCACTGATTTTTCCAGTGTTGGCTATGCTAGTGCAGGGCGTTCATCATGTTAAAAGCATCCAATTAACTGAGAGCATCGCGAAAAGGTGCACCGCAGCAGTGTACACTAGAGGGCGCTAGTGTCACCACCGTCCATTGGAGTTTACGCCAAGCCCCGTGAGGATGCACCTCTGCCCCTGGTGGACACCAGCGACGTTTGCACCCCAGGGAGCACCGTAGCCCTCCATGCACACGTGAACCACATTTGATTCCCTGACGGGGCCGTTTTGATGAGACCTCTTGGAACAGGCTAAGAAACTACACTATCTCCTGGCCTTCCCTATTGGGAGAGGGGGCAGTCTGCGGTATTATTAACAATCACCATTGGGAATTCCTGTTCTTGCCACTCACTATACCTGCCTTTAAGCTGCTGAACCCTAGGAAGCCAACCAAACCCGAAGACCATGACTACACAGTAGCAAGTAGTCTCTTACCTGCGTAAAATACTTCCCGCTGGGTTGAAGGACCTTGATGGAAAGGTCTAGGATCAGCCGCAAGAATTCCCACATGGAATCTGGAATAAAGAGTTCAGTACTGCTCACTGGGAATCTTCCTCCCTGCTTTCTTGCAGTCATTGCTCTTCTTTTGGAACCACAACTCTAGCATTTGAAGGATCTTGTCGATTTCGGCAAAATCAGCACTACTATTTACTACGTATTGCAAAAAAACTACAAAGGTTCAAACTCAAGTCTGGTCAAACATGACTCCTTGTATAGTTCAGGTCGGGAGCTGCGTCAGCAGGCGCAGGCTGCAAAGGAACAGGTAAAGGTTTATTCCCTGCTGAAGAGAGAAGGAAAGAAACAACAGCCTTTACTTGTTCCTTTGCTCCTTGAATGCAATGCCGGTTTAAAATCCATTCCCCACTCATTCGCAGGGTTTTACTGCCATCTAGTGGTTGATAAATACCATTTATATATTTTTCTCATAAGCAAACAATGGATGTATCATTTGGGTTCGGGAAAAAAAAAGAAGACAAATGTAGGTCTTAACCTTCAGAGCTGTTTTATTATAATTTTTACCTTCCTCTGGAGCTGTGGAGATGGGTACTGCCGTCAGGTCATTAATAACATAATCAAACATCTTCCCTTCTTCAGCAAACTTCTTCAGCACGGGAACACAGTCCTCTACTAACACCTGGAAAGAAAACAGACTTGCTGACTAAAGTCCTGGGAATGCACATCTCCTCAAGAGGTTCTGGTGGGCAGCTGCGTCAGCATGCGTAGGCTGCAAAGGAACAAGAGATCCTGTTCTCCGCCTGGACTACAGAAAGGCATGTTTTCAGTTCAGCACACGAAGCAAGTAACCCGACACACTACTGTTCTCACTCAAGAATTCCCAGTTTCCAAAACGGCAAACAAACAAGAGCAATATACAGTGTAATGCCCTAGAACTGCACTCTGCCTAACTGATTCGTTCCTGAAGAATATATCTGACGTTTCGTATTTATCAAGTAACCCGTCTTCGTCTTTTAAAACCCTTTTCATTCCTCAGGGTTTTCCCAAAAATCAAGTCACAAATTAGAGCGCACTTTTCCTTACACGACTGGTCTCTCGTTTTCGTACCGATGTTTGTTTCTGTAATAAAAAACACGAGCTTTCCATCCATCACAAGTAACTACTAGGTTCATAAACAGTTTGTTTGCCCTGGGCACTCTTCAGAGATTTTTTTTGGGGGGGAGGGGTGGCAGTCGATAATGATCACACTCGCATCGCGAAGCAGGAAAGGCCGGTCCGAGCAGGAGGGGGGCGAGACACGGCCCGGCCCCTGCACTGCCTTACCTCGTAACAGTCTCCCTTCAGCCTGTCCAGCACGTCCCCACACGTCCCACGCAGGTGCTGCCTGCAGCCGTCGATCACCATCTGGTCAATGTGAATACTTGGTTAAGGAAGAATACGGGGGGGGGCTACGCAGGCGAATGGGCCTCCTGGAGGCTCCTCTTTACCCAAAGGGTGGAACAAGCCGCCCGGTCCTGCTGTTGAAGTCGATACCCAGGATTCCTCCAAGAAACAGCTGGATGAGAGCCTCAGTTAAACTAAATTAAATACTAACTCCGGGCTGCTGGCCCGTATGGCCTCTCGTTTCACACGGCGGTCTCTGAAGCGGTTCCCTAGGGGAACCGATTGGATAAAGGATATCTCCACCATGGTGACCATCTTTGGTTTCAGTTTGACAGCCTCACACAGGATCCCACCGTCGCCCCCTCCAAGGATCAGGACCTCCTTGCCAGAGTAGTCCTCCTTCCCACTGCCCATGATGGCCCTGGTGTAGGGCAGGTCGCTCTCCGCCAGATCTGGACACAAGGAGGAGGACACACGGCCGTTTGACCCACAGCGCCTGCTGGCCTGAACCGCAAACTGGACAGGTGGCATTAAAACCACTCGAGACAAACAGTGCCACCATATCTCTCGTGTCCTCTTATACCACAGCTGCTGTTCTGCGCCATTACTGGGGAAAACGCAACCTTTTAAACTAAAAGTCCACAATGAGTCTTTATTACAGAATCCGCTACTACTGCCTGCTGGTGGGGCTAGGCAGGGATGAGCTCTGTGCATGGGTCATTGTCATGGCGACCACAATGATAATGCAATTCACACTGCGGCCACCAGGGGAAAGTGTTATTAGCGAACATGGCTCAACAGATTCAAACACATTTAGAACCGGTCTATACAAGACTTCTGGCAGTGGCATGTTACCATGCTACAACACCTGCAGTTCCTGAATATCTGAGCAAGATTCCTTTGAGTAATTTGGGTCCGGTATAACTGCCGTTTCTCTTATCAACAGTTTCCCCTATCCCCTTTTCTTCTAATAATACCTTTGAAGAATGACTCACTCCCTCAGTTCAAACATAGCCTGCCAAGCAGTTCCAGTCCCCAGTGTGCTGGTATGAGCTGCACTAACCTGCCGAGGTGAGAAACCAGCCCAGCTTGGTTTCAGCAGGTGAGGGACTGACAGGCTCGGTCTCTTTACACTTTACAGTCTTCATGTTCGATTAGAAAGCACCAATCTTTAATTCCAAATTATACTATTTTGTTTTAAGTAAAACCGCTGAAGTTTTTTCTAACGCCACTGAAATGAAAAACACTTCACAAATATCCTAAATTCACACACAACAGTTGTTAGACGGAGGAAAAAATTCAAACTCCTCTGCATGATTATTTTCAAGGTCACACACGCGGGCCGTTGCAGAGTCAGGGAGGGGCTTAGGGTGTTGGCCCCAGTGGGATAGCGACTCAGCGTATGAAGACATCTTTACAAAATATACAACTGCAAACAACAAAAAAGAGGCAGAAATAGCACAGCCTAACTGTGCCACTGACCAGCTGCCTCTGCGTCACAGCTCGATCTAGGCTGCCTCTTGTTATGCTATCTCCCCTGTCAGCACCAATTCCTCCAGAACAACCTGCAGAGTGTCCTCCACCAGCCGAGTCTGGTAATCCCTCACCTCTGAACACTAAAACCTTAAGCTCAGGAAAACCCAATTTTTGGGGTTCTGCCAGGGAACAATATTTTAGAAAGAAAGGTAAAAACCTTTATATTAAAGCAGCAGATCATGGTATTCTTTGCAGTCTTGCCTAAGGCACCAGCACAGCACGAGAAGTGTGTCCCCTCTCCCCCTGCATATCCCTGGGCACTTACTGACATCTCCGTTCAGGATGAGGATGTTGCCGAACTGCTGGGAGTGCAGGATCTTGATGTTCTGGTACGGCGAGTCTTGCTCATAGACCACCTGGTCGATGTCGTACTCCACCAGCCTCCCGTCTGCCGTGGGCCAGTAGCGATCGACCTCCGCCCCCCTGAGCAGGGCCGGCAGCCTGCAGGAAGGAGGCACGGAGCTCACGGCGCTGCTCGGAGCCGGCGGGGAGAAAGGAGCAGACGCCGAGCGGGGCTCCCCGGCGGGCCGGTCGCGGCACGAGATCACGGACCCTCAGTTCACATCACTGACGGGACCCAGGGACCCAGACACGATCCACAGCCCTGCTCACTCTCAAGCTCCACTGTGCTCTTCCTACAGTTGTCACTCCAAGCACTCGCACTTCCTCCCCGGGTTCAGGGAACTAACAGTTTCCCACACTGTGTGTGCAGCCCTTGTGAAGGCGCTGCACCAAGATTCAAGGCCGTGCTCTCCGCTACTCGGAGCTGAAGGCATTCTGTTTTGATTTAAAAAAAATGTACAATGGTTCCCAAGGCGAGGAGTGAGTATCACTATTTTCAAACATTTATGATTACATTTTTCATTATGCCAACTAAAGATGAAGCACAGCAGCTAGCCAAGGATATATAAACTACTGAGCATGTGGACTGGTCCTGTTAGGTGCATTTAAAAACACTATCATCCCTGTATCACAGTACAGGACTGTCTAGTCTTTTCTGTCTATCGTAAAGCCCACAGAGACATTTAATAAGTCAATAACAAACTTCATACCTTTTAGTCCTCTTTATATTGCTGTGCAAAAGAACTTTCATTTTTTCTTCTAGTGCATTCAGTAGCTAGATCAGAGGGGAAAAAAACAGAATATTAATTGATTCGAGATTAGCTTCAAGGTATGTTTATTCTCAGAGAAACATCTGTCCTTTAAATTTTAGAACAAGCACTAAGCACCTGGGAGGCTGCTCAGCAAATCGTACAAAAACTACGACAGGGTTAAACAATGGCTATTTACTGTCTCTCTTACAATTAGGGCCTTAAGCATCAAACTCCGGGGCTGCTGAAGTCACTCACAAACTCTAGAAGATAATTTAAAGAGCTTGCTGGTAAAACTGTTAAAACGCCATTATTAATTTCACAGATACGGTCTGTATCATCAAGATAATGGATACATTCGGTGTTTCTTTTGCTACTGTTGGGATGATAATGGAAATTTATACCACGATTGTCTGAGAAAATACTTTAAACTTTTACGTCGAAACTTTTTAAATTTAATTTGCAGCTTCTACGGTGTTTGCTAAACCTCCTGCTGCGGTATCATGTGAACTTTCCTAGATCGTATCCTATATTGTTTCAGAGAAAGAGGAGACGCCCAGGTGTCCAGGGTCAAGAGAAGGCCAACGTGAAAAAGCTCCATTAAGCAATGAGGGAGTCTGAGGGCCAAACTAGGAGTGCCTCTGGCAATACTGACACTCAAGACAATCGCCGCATGACCAAAGACTAAACAATAACAGTTACACACAATGGTCCAGATTAAGTACTGCTCATCATTGAACGTTACTACTGTTCTACTAAAACTTCAATCATCACCCCAACTTTACATTTTACTAGAATAAAATGCAAAAACAACCGCAGAAAATGAGCCTGGGGGAGAACAGCAGATCTGGGTACAGCAGATCGCAGATGTTTAAACAGTTCTTATGTCACACAGTACAGGGGCTCCAGCCAGACGACGACAACCTACATCTTTCACTTGGCTCTGGTCCTCTCCTTCGCAGCTCTGCAGGTCCACAGTCACGAGGCCATGTGGGTGAACTCGAAGCACGGCGAACCTGCGATGGTGCAGAAAAACCACTCAACAGCAACGCCACCTCTTTTACAAACCCAGAGATCCGCCCCCGCCCCTGACACAGCACAGATTCCAGAGGGTTTTACGATCCTGAGCAGCACGTCTGCACTGATCACGATGACAGCCCTGCAGTGTAACTGCATTCTGGCCTACTACAGTTTCAAGCCTGCCCCCGTAATTGTATTATACAGGCAATGGCGAAACTCTCCAGATGAAGGAACAAGCTCACAGTGTGTGACAGCATCCTTCACTCTGGCCGAATGTTAATTATCCCTGCCTTAGGCAGAGGCATTCAATCAGTAATGACTTGCAGTAGAACCAGACATGCTTCGGGGGCTTAGCTAATGTGTGTCGCTGCGTCTAAACTGCCAGGATGTCTGCCGTTCGGACACAACGTGCCCAGCGAGTTGTAGCTTCCTGTTTTGGCCTTCCTGTATTCAGCTGACTGCTCAAGCACAACCCCTGAAACGGACTGAGAGTTTGTTTCCCTGGGTCGAGATCTGCCCCAGACACTGACGCACTACTCACTCAATAGCCACTGACTGCAAATCCTGCTGTGAGCTGAAATTGTTTTCAAATGGATCTGGTCAGAATAAACTGTTTACAACACGGAACAGGTGCAGCTTCCAAATGTGATTCATTCTGGCTTATCCGTCTACAAAGCAGACTGCAAATGTATTGATTGCACAGAGAAAACAGGAAATAATAGCTAAATCCCTAAATCAGAGAGCCAAGCCCTGCTATAATAGCAGAACAAAACGCTGGCTTAACTCGGGGCACTCTGCAGCTCACACAGTGCAAGGTGCTGTATAGGGAACACTTGACCAGCAAATCGAAACCGCCTGCACCACATTGCTCGACGTATTCGACAAAATCTTTTTTTATTATGACGTTTGACAGTCTTGCCCACACTTTTGACGGGTTGAGGACTTCAGTGGAATATCAGAATTCCCATTTTTTTTTTTATCTATTCCAGAATGGCTTGCTTGCTGTCTTGCTAAATCAAAGTAGCAGCCCCACTGTGGGAGTAGGAGCAATATCTAGAACGGAATAAATGTAACTGTATTCAACAACGGTAAACAAATACAACCTACACCTTTGGTAAATAAATACATTTCAACATGATCAAGTAGCAGCTCCATAGCAGAATTTCCCCACTTATAAACTTTACCCAGTTCCATAATGACTGTACACACTGCAGTATTGCACTGACCTTGCTGTGAAAGCTTTTTTAAGTAACAAACTTTTTTTGGGACTGCCTGGAAAAGTAAACAGCACAGCAAATGTATTCAATAATGAACTCTGATGGAATCAATACAGACGCCCTCACAACATACAGCCTATGCCTTCACAATTACTCTCGCACGGCAATCTACAGTACGCTTCAGACAGTTTCTGGCCTGGGTGGAGTAACTACGCAAATACAATGACTGTGCCCTAATTATTCACCCCCCACGTGATAAAGAACTGACTCACCAGCCAACTGCCCCCCTAACCACGACACCACATAGGTCTTGTGAAGCCCCATGATGTCACAGCCTCATGGGCCCCTCTCCTGGGTGTCACAGCAGATGAACCACACTGAACCCTTTTGGGCTTTTATTTAAAGCGAACCTAACAGTGCTGCTGATTTACTGTTCTACGATAAAAAAGGATGCGTCGGGATTGTGCGGACTAGAACGCGGTCCTTCACAGTGGCACGTACATGTGACATCGACCCAGCCATTAGGATGTCCCTGTTTGGAATGTGGAGGACATGCAATTCAATGACCGAAAATTAGGAAACTCAAGAGTCACTAAGGAAATATTCACAGGCGAATTGTACACCTTCTCCTTTTGCATTTCCAAAACGTCTCCGTCACTGGTCCCATGAGCAGAGCACAGGCTAGGCCGCAGTGCTGCAGCATATCTCTGGACACGCTATGTCCTTCCTGAGAGTTGAGCAGCTGGAGTTATGTAGTACCTTTAGCAGCACAAACATATAAGTATGCCACAGCTAGAGTCAGCTCTCTACTTGCTTGCAGCTGCAAAGCAAAAAAAAAGACCTGCTTGAAAGTGAAAGTACCTGCCATTTTTTCCAACGAATGTGGCCAGGTAGCCACGGCCCTCAGTGTTATGAACAGTTCCTGTCATTTCCTGCTCTTGAAAAACTGACTGCAGTCCCTCGGGGATGGTGGCGCAGTCACCTGTTAGGGAGCAACGAAGAGGAAAAAGGTGTTTTTATCTCACACATTATCATCGCAGGCAGGAAGGTAGAATTGAACAGGCATGTGGCACACAAACTGTACACTGCATGTCACTTTAAGGCAATGCAATGCCGACTGCTTTTCACATAGATAAAACCAGAATTCTCCAGTGTCTTGTACCACAGCCGAAGACCGATTTTAAACAACTTTATTGCCATACCAACCTAGTTGTTAGGCTTTTGCCTCAGTGTTCTCATGACAGTTAAACAATAGAACAAGAAGAACAGTAGCACAAAAACATCAGGCACAGCGTAACATAAAACCATTAGATATAACCAGATTACATAAAAAAATGAAAATTAAAAATAAAGAAGAAGAAGAAAAAAAATCTAAAGCAGTATTAAATTAAAGTGACTGGTGCACTGGAGGGTTTATAGTCCACTTGCATTGTCAGTAGTCATTATAAAGTGCTGATGTATGATTTTACTCTCTATGTGGAGGTTTGAAAAGCGGATCTAAGGAGAACCAAGTGAAGCATTGCTCAGAGTTAGGAAGAAACTGGAGCGGACCCAGAACTGGAACAGAAAGTTTTTCCAAGTCAGCTCATCAGACCCGTAAGTAAGACGGCTGACGGTACAGAACACCTGTGGGCACAGGCAGTGTGCCAGGGCAGGCAGGAGAGAACTGAGGGCCAGGCGCACCAAGGCAGGAGCACAGCCTTGAGGCCAGACGCTAGCAAAGGAAAACAGAGAGAGCCGAAAGGGAGCTCAGAAACCAAAGAAGAGGTCACCCTTTATAGAAAGCACGCGCACGTCTCATTCAAAAAAAAAATCAATTTGAATCGATAAACGACAAGCGAGTCTGCGCGTTCCCATGTGTCCCTTAGGGATCCCTGTATTGATCCGCTAATCCCACTGCTGCCGCCACGCACGTGGCTGGATTTAGAGAGACGGGGAGCATTTGAGAGGCTGTAAGAAGGACAGGCAAGGTGACCAAGCTGCTCCGTTTTGCAGCACTGGCGGCCTGGTTGGCACTGGACTGGGGTCATCGCTTCCAGACCGCAGCACCGCTCTTGGCACACGGGCGTGTACAGCGAGAAAGGAGAAGACGCCCCCGGGAAGCCGGGAAGCTGGGCTTTTAAAGACCTGTGCATCCCCAGAGCTGTGGACACGTATACAGACGGCAGCGTGGCCTCGGGTTCCGAGCGCTGGTGAGGCACCGCTGCTGCAGCCTTCAGCAAGGTGCTTCGCCAGAACTGCTCCTGGTACACACGCGGCCGTATACATAGCTGCAAACGGTAAGTCGCTTTAGATAAGAATGTCAGCCGAACAAGTAAGAAATAAGTTATTAATATGCTTGGGAGTCTGAAGAGTCCTTGGGAGAAGGTGCCTGGGGGGAAAATTGCAACGGCAGAGGAACCAGAGGGGAGAGGAAACAATACCCAAGCAGGTGGCTGGAAGAAACAAGCAAACAAGCGACACGTTTCCTGCCAACACGAGCCTTGTTGCTGCTGGCTGCTTGTGTTGGTGAAACCGCTGCTCTGCCCCTTCCCACACACGGCGACCAAAACTAAGGCTGTAAGGAAGGCGGAAGTATTCCAAAACAATTCCCGTTGTTTTTCAGATCCTGCTGTGTGATCGAAACAAGACGATCGTGTCCTTTCACAACTCTGCCTTTCGGAGACATACGGTATCGGCATTTGCACAGCTCCGACACATCCAGTGCTGCCCAGAAGAACCAGCGGAAGGCAGCCTGATCCAGAGCAGCGCTGGCTGTTTTTCAAAACGAAATAAAGCCAAACACAACTGTGCAGAGGAGTCCGTGTTCGCCGCATGCCTCTCGTGGTCAAACAGAGGGCTTCAGCGTCCTGGGGACGCTGTCCCTTCCTTACAGAAACGGACTCCGGGTGGAGGCAGCACGGTGGCGCGGTGGTTAAGCACTGAAAAGGAAGTCCGCTCCTCGGGGACGG